>NC_028359.1:1712015-1718496 GCF_000741045.1 Vigna radiata var. radiata | reverse complement strand
TTGCCAAGATCCTACAAAGGTGCATGGCACAGTTCATGATTTCACAGGATGAGCGTCTTAGAGCAACTTCAGAAATTCTAAATAGCATGAAAATCATCAAGTTACAGTCCTGGGAAGACAAATTCAAGAGTTTGGTTGAGAACCTACGTGCGAAAGAGTTCATTTGGCTATCTAAGGCACAAATTTTGAAAGCTTATGGGTCACTTTTATATTGGATGTCTCCTACCATCGTTTCTGCTGTTGTTTTAATCGGTTGTGCTGTTTTCAATAGTGCTCCATTAAATGCCGGGACCATATTTACAGTTCTTACAACGTTGAGGAACTTGGCAGAACCTGTTCGAATGATTCCGGAGGCTCTATCTTTTCTGATCCAAGTTAAGGTATCTTTTGATCGTCTCAATACCTTTTTGTTTGACGAAGAACTAGATACCAGTGATGGAAGCAGAAGTTATACAAACCGAAGTTCAACTAATGCGGTAGAAATCCAAGCTGGCAACTTCATTTGGGACCCTGAATCAGTTTCCCCAACTTTAAGAGACGTGAATTTAGAAATCAAATGGGGACAGAAAGTTGCAGTTTGTGGGCCAGTTGGAGCTGGAAAATCATCTCTTTTGTATGCAATATTAGGAGAGATTCCCAAAATCTCAGGAACTGTGAGTTAAGCAAAACAAGTTTAGCTTTATGTTCTCATGCCATTCATGCTGATATTCTTTGTATTTAATTCTCTTTCTTTTCTCTATGAAATTTCTGAATGATGTAAAACAGGTTAATGTGTTCGGCAACATAGCATATGTTTCTCAAACTTCTTGGATACAAAGTGGGACGGTTCGAGAGAATATACTATTCGGCAAGCCAATGGAGAAAACAAGATACGAGANTGCCATTAGAGTTTGTGCCTTGGATAAGGATATCAATGATTTTAGCCATGGTGATCTTACAGAAATAGGTCAGCGAGGGATTAACATGAGTGGAGGACAAAAGCAAAGGATTCAACTAGCTCGTGCTGTCTACAATGATGCTGACATTTATCTCCTCGATGATCCTTTCAGTGCAGTTGATGCTCACACTGCTGCTATCCTCTTCAAAGTAAGAAACTATGACTATTAGATTCTTAACTTCGGTGGAACTGCTATTGCCACTTCAGTGAATCAAACCACTTGTATTTATATGGTTACAGGACTGTGTAATGACGGCTCTAAGAGAAAAAACAGTCATTCTAGTGACACATCAAGTGGAGTTTCTCTCAGAAGTTGATACAATCCTGGTAAAGTACATCATTTGGATACCTATTACATTACATTTGTGTATAATTAACACAAGACTTTATGACTCAAATTCTAGGTAATGGAAGGTGGAAAAGTTACTGAATCAGGAAAGTATGAGAATCTCTTAACAACTGGGACTGCCTTTGAACAACTTGTGACCGCTCATAAGGAAGCAATTACAGAGTTGGATCAGAATAATGAGAACAGAACTCATAGAGAAGAGTCTCAAGATGTTTATAATAATCAAAGTGAGGGGGAGATTTCTACGGAGGGTCAACATGGGATGCAACTTACACAAGAAGAAGAAAAAGAGACTGGTGATGTCGGCTTGAAGACATTCTGGGATTATATTTCCTTTTCCAGGGGTACACTGATGCTGTTTTCTATAATTTTGGCACAATGTGCTTTTGTTGCTTTGAACACTGGATCAACGGTTTGGCTTGCTTTAGCCGTTGATATTCCAAAAATAAGTAGTGCCATCTTGATTGGAGTGTACTCAGTAATTTCATTTTCTAGTGCGGTGTTGATATATATAAGGTCTCTCTTGACCGCTTACCTTGGGTTAAAGGCTTCCAAAGATTTCTTCTCAAGTTTCAATACTGCTATCTTCAGTGCTCCTATGTTGTTCTTTGACTCAACCCCCGTAGGAAGGATTTTAACAAGAGTAAGATTAATATTTCATTTCCCAATCCAAAAAAAATAATCTAAATAATTTCCCTGATCATTACGATTTAGTCATATTCGAAATTTTGATCCACTTTTTCTATCTTGCAGGCTTCATCAGATTTAAGTATTTTGGATTTTGACATACCTTTTTCCATCACCTTTGTAACATGTGTACCAATTGAAATTTTGGTAATGATTGGCGTAATGGTTTTAGTGACATGGCCAGTTCTCATTGTTGCCATTCCTGCAATAGTTGCATCAAAATATGTTCAGGTTTAACCATTTTAAGAAAAAAATTAGTTTTCTATTTCTCGTCTTAACTACAAAGCTAAATTTTTCCAAATCTTCCCCTCCGTGAAAGGAATATTATCAAGCCTCGTCAAGGGAATTAATGAGGATCAATGGAACCACAAAAGCTCCTGTGATGAATTTTGCAGCTGAGACATCACTTGGTGTTGTTACTGTGAGAGCATTCAATATGGTAGAAAGATTTTTTAAAAACTACTTAAAGCTTGTGGACACAGACGCAACACTGTTTTTCCATTCTAATGTGGCCACGGAATGGTTACTTTTGAGGATTGAATCACTTCTAAATTTGATAGTCATCACTTCAGCTTTGCTACTTCTTCTAATTCCTCAGGGATACGTGTCCTCAGGTATTATTATTTCAGAGGTTAATTAGCAAGATAAAGCTTTATGCATGTTATTAACCAGCTTTTAACTGTTCAAAATTCTCTTGGATTATGCAGGTCTTGTGGGACTATCTCTCTCTTACGCATTAGCCTTGACATTTGCACATATATTTTGGACTCAATGGTACTGCAAATTATTGAACTATCTTATCTCTGTTGAAAGAATCAAGCAATTCGTTCACCTACCGTCAGAGCCTCCTGCTATTGTGAAGGACCACCAACCTCCATCTTCATGGCCTTCCAAAGGCAGGATTGACCTTCGAGCCTTAGAAGTAAAGTTTCACCCTTGTCTTTCAATTTTTTTTTCTTTACTTTAATACTGTCAAATGGATAAACCTTCTTCTATGTGATGGCTTTTTTACTTCGCTGGTCTCAGATTAGATACCGTCCTAATGCTCCATTAGTGCTTAAGGGTATCACTTGCACATTTAGAGAAGGGAGTAGAGTGGGAGTTGTAGGAAGAACTGGAAGTGGAAAGAGTACACTCATAAGTGCTTTGTTTCGCTTAGTTGAGCCAGCAAGCGGTGAGATTCTCATAGATGGGATTAACATATGCTCAATGGGGTTGAAGGATTTGAGAATGAAACTAAGCATCATCCCTCAGGANCCAACTCTCTTCAAGGGCAGCATCAGAACCAACTTGGACCCTTTNGGCTTGTATTCAGATGATGAGATATGGAAGGTAAANGGANTAGTTCTGCTGTTAAAAATTGTTTNTTTAACACCTTTANNTTTTGCTTGANCTTATACTAANCANATGTTTGATTATGTTTAATTTGTATATAGGCTTTAGAGAAATGTCAGCTTAAGGAAACTATCAGCCATCTTCCAAATCTCTTGGACTCTCAGGGTGAGTAAACTTAACATACTATTGCTGCTTTACTCTTTTCAGGTTTAAAATCATGAGGGATACACATAATATTTGAACTTGCAAGTTNTTTTTNNAANNNAAAGTNTTTGATNCATAAATTAGGCNTTGAANTCTGATTGAGAATGGTTATACAGTGAGTGATGAAGGTGGAAATTGGAGCTTGGGACAACGACAACTGTTTTGTCTTGGAAGAGTACTGCTTAAGAGGAACANAATTCTTGTTCTGGATGAAGCCACTGCTTCCATTGACTCTGCCACAGATGCAATTCTACAAAGAATTATCAGACAAGAGTTTGANGCATGCACAGTTATTACAGTTGCTCATAGGGTTCCAACTGTAATAGACAGTGATATGGTTATGGTCCTCTCCTATGGTATCTTCTTTCATTCTGTTTTCCTCCTTTTTTCATACACTGCTTACTCAGTTAGTTGTCTAATATTTTTTCTATGGTTTGTTAGGGAAAATGGTGGAATATGATGAGCCTTCGAAACTAATGGATACCAACTCTTCATTCTCTAAGCTGGTAGCAGAATATTGGGCCAGCTGCAGCAAGAATTCCTCCTAAAATCTTTGTTTTTGCAATAAGATTGAAAACATAAAAGATCAGACGATCCGACGGTAGAATGAAATAAAATATTGGAAACATTTATTGTATCAGTTTGGAAGGGTGTGTAAGCTTTCATCATATTGTTTGGATTGATATTGAATTTATATCAGCATAATAAACTCAGTCATATCAGGAAAATAAATTGATGCTGCATTGTAGCAATGACTTCCTAATCCATTCTAAGCCAAAGTTGATTTAGTTTCAATTTTCTTGCACTGAGGAAAGAGTAAACCATTTATTTACAGTATTCTAACAATTAGGAATGTGATTTCAAGACATATTAAAAAATGAAGTTCGAATATAGCCAGATAAATAAATTAGATAAAAATATAATTTAATTTAGAAGGTATGATAAGAAAGAGAGGTTTAAATAATATGGATAGGAGATCATCTATGTTAAAGCTAAAACTAACATTCAAATAAATTATATTGAAATATAAATTATATGTTTAAAGTTTATTAAGTGACTGTGGGAATGTTTTCTGTGACATCCCATAAATTATATGGTACAATATAATATAACAGGATATTATCATTATAATATGACAGAGAAGTATGAAGATATACTTAGAAATTATAATCAGTACAATCATCCAAAATGAGCGGTAAACTTAAAACTTTACATACAAAGGAAGTCTCTCGTAATGGTATAAAAATGTCTAACATAAAACCTGGAAAAGTAGATACTACAACAGGATTATAAAGCCTCTCAAAATATATAGAGATCTAAGGACAGTAATCAGAAACTAAGTAAATACAAATAAACTAAAACGTTCCTCAAAATATAGTAAAGGGATCTAATAAAAAGGGTTCTAAGAAGTAGTGGCTGGATCCTCTGTCTCCAAAGCTTACTCCAGGGAAACATCCTTTGACTATGCTCACATCCAAAGGATTGGATGATCATCACAAGGGGGAGGGAAAGCACATACAACAAACACAATGCAAGGGTAAGCTAGGTATAAAAAGCATGTTATAAATCAAGTATATCAAGCATGTAATGACAATAATACAACACAAACTATAACTAAATGCATTTTATTGATGCCAAGGACAGACCACGTGATTTGACCGTCTGGACTAGTATGAAATGTCGAGTTCCAGGGGTTTGTGCACTTGTGGTGGCCCTACTGCTTTGCAAAGCCATTGCCGAGGGGTTTCACCCGACCACACACAAGTGTAAGTCCAACCAAACTCATCTTGGCCCATATAAAATGGAGACACCCAAGACTAGGACCTCCTCCTATTCTCACCACATGACTCATCACTCTCTAATTGAGCATGGATGGTGATTAGAATGTCAAGGTAAACCCCATCCTGAACTCCGGCCATTCATACGATCAATCACGATAAATTACAGGGCACCACCATGTAACCTCCCTTGAGGATCATGGAATTACGTCCAATAACCATATTTTTCACTTTGAAACTTATCTCAATACATGAACCACCAATTACCATGATATTATCACATTGAATCCATATAAAACCATGTACATGTAACTATTCAACTTTGCTTCGCATACAATCATATATATAACACTATTTACACTTCAAAAGAACCACAAACGATCCAAAATCCAATGAACTCATACTTAGACAAGGAAAATGACTTTGAAACCATCACCAACAGTTCCGGAAGGGTCTAAAACCCCTAGAACGACCTAAAGAACGTCAAAAACGGATATCCGGAACCCCCTAAACTATCAAAAACAAAAGCAACAGTAGAAAAGGGCGCCCGAGCGCCATATTTCTGGCAAAACGCCGAATCAAAGGGCGCCCAACGCCCTTTTGGACGCCCAGGCGTGGATTCTGCAGAGTTTTCTGCAGATTGTAGAACTCACCCACCCAAAATTGGTTCTAGGCTTTTTGATGAGGTTCTAACCTTCCTAAATCAAAGTATAGTTGATTTTAAACTGGTTTAAGGGTTTACACTCTTTCCTAACACTCATCCCTAGTAGTTATGCATAAAATTAGGATCATTTGCTTCACTTTCATTCACTTAAGAGATCAAACTCGAATTTACCAATTGTAATCTGTTTTGGNCCANTTTGCCAATTCCTACAAGTCACATATGACTTACCTAAGTGATCTAAACTGCCTAGAACTATCTAAAACTCTTAATTCAAATTTTGACTACTCTAGTTCCTCTAAAATAGTCTAAACCACCTTGATTTGCCTAGCTTTTCCTTTATAATCTTTCACAACAGAATTTTGCTTCCTTCTAACATTTTAAATTCTCATTACCTCTCATCCCATCTACTTTATTAGATAACAATTTCAGAATCAAAATTTGACTATCACATAACCCTTTATTCATACACACTTTTCATCAAATTTCAATTCAAAACATCAACATTTCACCCAATCACTTCAAATTAC
>NC_028359.1:1700907-1711915 GCF_000741045.1 Vigna radiata var. radiata | reverse complement strand
TGTAGGTCTTAGGTTTCCTAACAGCAAAGAAAGGGGAAAAACAACTTACTCGATTAAACTGAAAATTTGATCGGTGCGACTCAGAGCCTGTGACGTCAAGATCGTCTATGCACTTTCAAAATGGAATTCCAATGGCTCAACGGGAAAGAAAGCTAGAGAGAAGGCAGTATTTTGAAAGAGCAAGAGGTTAGTGAGAGCTGGTTTGGAAAGAAATGAAATGGCATGATTTTAGAAAGTGTATAATGGAGCTACTGTTATGGTTTAATTTTCTTAAAACATAATTTTATTATTTTACTATTATTAAAATTTATATTTTAATTTATAGGTTATTACATTTTCCAAGATGATTATATTGTATATACAACATGTTTATAATATAATAATAAGTAAATTTGTGTTATGATTTTTAGCAATGAGATTATGCAGATTATAAAACAAAATTAAAATTATAAATATGATAATAATAATCATATAAAAAGGTTAGAATATATGTTTTATTTGACAATTTTAACTAAATATATTTAACCAATTTATACTGAAAATATTTATTTAATTTGGTTGAATTGTTTTTACTAAATTAAAACTAAACAAAATATTTAATTAATTTGCTTTGGTTGAAATTTAATATTAATTAAAAATTGAAAAAGAGACACTTTCATCATTCTTGCACCTCCATATATTTCTTCTTCTTGCACCCTAATTTAAAAAGAGATTCATTTTTTTTATTTTGAAATTTAAAGTAAAATTTGCTTGACTTGTCCAAGAGGAAAGGTAAAAACATCATAGGTTTGATGAGATGTTGTAGTAGATATAGATATTAGAGTGAAAATTAGATAGGATAGTTAAGGATTTTGTTACCCATTTGCCAAGGTTGCGAGTGGTCATGATTCAATTTGTGTGATAATAGATTGGCTAATGAAGAAGGATCATTTTCTAGCCATTAATCTAAGGATGTTTATGGTCAAGCTGACAGTTATATATTAAGGAGTTCGTAAGATTGCATGAAGTGCCTTCAAGTATTGTGTCAGACATAGATCTTAAGTTTACTTCTAGATTTTGGCAGATACTACTACAATCTTAGGGTAACAAGTTGAGGATGAGTTTTGCTGGTGGGTAATCAAAAAGAATGATTAAGTCCTTTGAGGTTTTGTTGAGGACATTTGCTCTTAGGAGAATTTATTACCTATAGTAACAGTTATCTAGCATCGGAATGGCTCCATATGAGACAACGTATGGCAAAAGGTGCAAAACCCCTTTATGTTGGTATTAGAATGATGAGGCAGTGTTGGTAGGGCTAAAGATGTCAAAGCAAACTACTGAAAAGGTGAAGAAGATACAAGATAGGAGGAAGACAGAGTCGATAAAAGTTTTATGCTGAGAAGAAAATCTTTGGAGTTTGCAATTAAAAATATGTTTTCTTAAAAGTAACCCCAACCATAAGTGTGAGAGGGCTATTCAATCCCGAAAAAGTTTTCCTAAATTCTTTGATCCATATCAAATCTTGAGAAATTTTAAAGTGAGAATAACATTTACAAAGAATAAAATAAAATATAAGAGTTAAAAAAATTTGTGTAAAATTTATTTTTAATATCAGTATTTAGTTATAATAATATATTTGTGTGTTTGAAATTCTTCTATAAAATCAACAAAAGTTGAAAAAAAAGTTATTAATATTATAGCATTTAAATTCAATAGAGTTTGAGATGGAATTTCTAATTATTTCCAAAGAAATTGTCAAATATAATGGTAAAATATTATATGAATATTTATTCAATTACTCTACTTGAAATTCAAATACATCAACTTGCAGTGAAGATTTTCTAGTGAGTCAAGTTGACTCGTAGGTTCTAACTAATTTTGACAGCACTAAAACTTATTATGTGTATACATTATTTTAAATTTCAACATTCAAAATGTAAATTATTTTATTTTAAATATATAAAATTATATTTTTTTTTATTGAAATAAAATGGAGTGATACTTAACACAAAATTTCTGTTTACCCAGCTATAATCTTTCTTAAAATTATATGAGAAATTATGTACAACCAAATCTAAATATGTGAGTTAAATTCACTATGGCAGAAAAGACTTTCAAGGTATGTTATTTTGAACTTTTGGCGTCTGATCCTTTTCTGATGTTATATTGGGTGACGTCAATGGAATGTCAGCTCCTGCAAAGAATGTCAATGAACGTCATATGTCCTTCACCAGAAGTTATATGAGACATCGAATCTGAGTCTGTCAGACATCATACGAAACGTCAAATCTAAGCCATTCGACATCTGTCAACACTGAGCGCCACTAATGATGATGTTGTACACATGACCTTAAATCTTTTTTCTACACTAGTGATTAGTGAAATAAAGAATTTTAATGCATTAAAATATAATTGGTTTAATATAATAAATATTGATATATTTATCTTACTTTTTAAGTTTATTAATAATGAATATAATTAAATTAGAATTTAAATAAAACTAATAAAGTTAAAGTTTATTTATTTTATTATAATAATGAGTTATTTCAATATTTATATTTTATTAAATTAACTATTTATCATATACAACATTAAAAATCATCGTTTTGATTTAAATTATGATTTGATACCTTGTCATCATTGTTTTGATTTCATTCTCCTGCAAGAACCAAGTCTCATCACCATTACACACTGCATTTCTTTTGAAATATAAAGAAAAAAACTTTATAAACAATTAACCATTCATGTTATTTCAGAAGAGAAATAAGTTAAATAAAAATTAAAAATAATATATTTTTAATTCCGATGCAGAAACTATAACTTATCATTGTTTGACTGAAAAAATAACTATATGTTCATTTTAAAAGATGGATTTAAGAGAGAAGAAAGAATAAATGAATCCATCGAAGAGAATTTGAAAGTGAATTAATTATTATTTTTTTAAAATTTAAAGAAGATTAAGAGTGAATTTATAAATAAAATTTATAAAAGTTTATCACAAATTTAATTGATGTGATAGATTAAAAAAATGTTTTAATAGATAAAAATGAAAATTATCAAATTTTCCATTTATGAATAACATATTTTTTATAAAAAAGTATTTAAAATAATAGAATTAAAAAAGTAATAAATAATTAATATAATATATTTTTTAAAGATATTGAAATTTTTTTCAAATAAGACTTTTTAATATATAATTTATTCACACGTAATATTATTTTTGGTTTTTTATACTAAAATAAAATATTTTTTTATTACTTTATGTTTTGGCAAAAAATATGTTTTTAATTTCAATTGTTATATTTTTTTCAAATTGAAAAATACATCTTAAAACATCTTATTATATTAATATTATTATAATTATTATTAAAAAAAGTAAAAGTGATAAAAACAAAAAAAAAAATAATAATCAAAAGGTAAGTCACTCTTTAATTCTCTTACTGAACTGATAATTGGTTTTTACTCTCATTCCCTTTTCTTTTATTTTTTTTACCTATTTTTTCTTTTTCTTTCATTTTGACTTATACAGATCCTCAGGAAGCATTACAGACAACTAGGAGAAAAAAAGAATGAAACAGAGATAATAAAATAAAGAATAATAATATTTTAACAATATTTTTTGACAAAATATTATTAAAAAGGTATAGTCAAAGTATGATTATTCTAAAATAAAATCATCTAAATCTCAAAATTGAAAATGGAAAAGATGCTGCAAATCAACACTCACATTTTCTTTCAAATTTACAAATTCAAACACTAACATTCAATGGTAAATCTATTTAAACTATTAGACGGTAGGTTTAAATCTCTTTTTGGTCCCTAAGTTATGAGTGAATGTTGAGTTTAGTCCCGTTTTTAAAAATATAAATATTTGATTCCTAAGTTATAAAAAATGTATCAAATGAGTCTTTTTTTTTATGTTCATGGTCAAAGTACAAAGAGCAATCTAAGGTGCTGTTATTATTAAGAAACAAATCAGAGCAATCTAAAGATGTAGCAGTTGTTAAAGAAATAACCAAAAACAGTATTTCAAGTTAAAAAAGAATTTATTTAATACATTTTTTATAACTTAGGAACAAAAAATTTACATTTTTAAAAACGGAGAATAAACTAAACATCCATTTATAATTTAAAAATAAAAAGAAGTTTAAACCTAGATGATAAAAAAAGTTTTTTTTTTCATAAGCATTGTCTTGTAAATTATTCTGTCTAAAAATGGATGAATGAGACAGTGCAGCACATTCTTCAAGAATTGCTTTTTCAGAGATACTCTTCCAACGTTTTAATCTCACCAACTTCCATTCACAAGGGAATGCTTGCATGATGATACAATAATAATTAAAATCTGTATGTTTGTGTATGGAATTTTTCTTGTGGAATTTTCTTTGAGAAAACCTTCCGTAGACAAATTGACAGAGCTTTAATATTTTAAGAATTGGTGATGACAGCAATGATGTGATGTAGCAATCTTGGATGAAATGAATACTGCATTGGAAGCTGTCATATCATGTTTTATTTTATTTTATTTCTACTACAACTTTATATTGTATTGGTTTAATCATTCTAGCGTTTAAAAATTACAAATTTTAGTAAAAGTATTTCAAAAATTGGCTCAATTGACTGATGTAATTTAATTTTATTAATAATCAATTAATATGAATTATAAAACTTTATAAACTTTACTTAACTTTTTTATTGGATTGAATAATGATTTATCTCTAAATTTTATTAACCAATCATTCACGTGTGTACGCGAAATTCCACTAAAAAAAGTTAAAAGTTAAACCTAAAGTATTCTATAGGCTTAATATCTATTTTCATAATTTTTGTTTAAAGTGATTCTAGACTTTTTTTTCAGCATTGAAAGTAATCTATATTTTGTAATTCTTGTTTAATTTAGTTATTTTTTTTTACTAAATAGTTAAAGACACATTCTCTAACGTGGCTACCATTCTGTCTAACGTGGTTGTTTATGCAGTGAATTAATTAGGGTTTTCTGATTTTTCGTGATAATGATATAATTAGGGTTTTTTGGTTTTTCATGACAGTAAAGTAATTAAGGTTTTCTGGTTTCTCATAATAGTTGGAGAGGGAGATCTATGATGGTGCAAACTAGCATTACGATTTGGGATTGCAAGTTCGGGATGTGATTCATGATTTTGGGTACTCACGATTTTGTGGTTTTGGTTTCTTTTTTGATTTTGGGCTTTGTGCCGCAGATTGCAATTTCTGATGTGATTTCTATGGTAGGTTGCGATTTCAAGTATAGGTTGTGATTTCGAATAGGAAAATGATATTTTAACACCATTTTGACACTGCACACGTGTCAAAATGTGATTGGACGATTTCAAATTAAAAAAGTTGAGGCAGGAGTATATTTGGAAGAGAAAAACCAAAGTTTGTTTTTTTAATTTGAAATCGTCCAATCACATTTTGACACGTGTGCAGTGTCAAAATAGTGTCAAAAAATGATGTTAAAATATCATTTTCCTTTTGAATAATGGTAGCTTGCAAGGTATTGCTATAGAATATAGAATAGTTAATGACACAACCTCAATATATGAACTTTAGGCCTTATTTTCCTTATGTGGTTGCCGAGATAAAAAGAACTAAATTAAACAAAAATATTAAAAATTAAGACTACTTTAAAAGCAGAGAAAACGTCGAAAACCACTCTCAACTAATGTTATGAAAATAGGGACCAAAATATATATTAAACCTATTTTATATATATATATATATATATATATATATATATATATATATATATATATAAAGAGAAATTATTTTTTTCAAAATATTTTTTTTTAAAATTTGTTTGATAATTAAAATTTATTTAAAATATTTATTTATGTATTTTTTACATCAAACTAATTAACAAATTTGACCTGTACTTTAAAATTTGTTTGATAATTATAATTTATTTAAAATATTTATTTATGTATTTCTTACATCCAACTTAACATTTGACCTGTACTTTAACGTGATCTTCTTCACAAATTACATAATTATTGAATTATTAAATCAAATCAAAATATTAAAATCAATTCATGGTACTAAAGTTTTCATGGTCTGTTTGTAACCTTTTAAACACGTGATATTATGCAATCCTTTAGATGTTATCACTTCAAGCACATATTATAATTGAAGTGTACGCTCCAAAGAGGTAAAAATCTCTACCACTCAAATCCAATCTCCAACATTTTTTAATCCAACCACTCAAATATAATGTGAAAGTGTTTGTACTACAAGGTGGGACACACTAATTTTTATGTCAATGATTCCCTTTTCAGTAATATGTATCAAACATTTCTTTGTTCTCTGCACCATTAATTCCACACAACAACACTTCTTTAATGAAGGAGACTGTGGAAGCTACCTTTTCATGCAAATGATGTCTTTTGTCTACTTCTTTAACCCTGTTGATTTCCATAACTTCTTCTAAAGTTTCCCATTGCTGCGTCTAAAAGTGTTCATCATTCTTTGATGATGATGAAGGAGATTTTTAATGGATACGCTGATTATTTCTCATGGATTTGTCTCAAGAATTTTGACTTCACTTCTTTCTGTTCACAAAGGAGCACAATAGACACTATAAATCTAATTTTCCTCTGTGTCTTCTACGCTTCCATCATTCTCAATTTAATCAGAAGAAATTTTATAAATGAAAGTCATACCAAAACCAGGTTTTTCCTTTTAGTCTCTATCTGTTGTGCTATCACTAGCGTTGTGTTTTACAGTATTGCCCTGTGGAGTCTCATAGCCAAAACTGGGAACTCCATGGCTAACCACCTCAGCTGGTTAGCATGCCTTGTACGAGGATTTGTTTGGACTTCTTTGGCAGTTTCTTTGCTTGTTCAGGGACACAAATGGATCAAAATTCTAAACTCTGTCTGGTGGGCATGTTCCTTTGCGCTAGCTTCGGCTCTCCACATTGAAATTCTGGTTAGAAAGCATGCAATAGAAATTTTCGATGTCCTACTATGGTTCTTACACACGCTTCTTCTCTTCTGTGCCTTCCAAAACCTTGGTTACTTTGTCAATCAAAATGAGCTAAAAAGTTTATCAGAACCATTGTTAGCTCGGGAAGTTGACACAGAAGAAACAGGACTAGGTCGTGCTTCCTTTCTGAGCAAGTTAACTTTCTCTTGGGTTAACTCCTTACTCAGTTTGGGTTACTCAAGGCCACTATCTCTTGAAGACATCCCTTCCCTTCTCTCTGAAGATAAGGCAGACCTATCCCACAAAAACTTCAAGCATGCATGGCAATCCCTTGCGAGGGAGAGAAGCAAGAACAACACTAAGAACTTAGTGTTTTGGTCCATTGTTAGAACTCACTTAAAAGAGAACATATTAATATCTGTTTACGCATTGCTCAGAACCATTGCTGTGACTGTTTCTCCTTTAATACTCTATGCTTTTGTCAACTTTTCGAATAGTAGGGATTCCGGGGAGACAGATCTCAGAGAAGGTCTTACCATAGTGGGTTTTCTTATTCTCTCCAAAGTGGTTGATTCTGTGTCCCAGAGACACTGGTTTTTTTGTACCAGGAGGTCGGGGTTGAAAATGAGATCAGCTCTGATGGTTGCAGTGTATGAAAAACAACTAAAGCTTTCAAACTCAGCAAGGACACGACACTCAACAGGTGAAATTGTGAATTACATTGCTGTTGATGCGTATCGCATGGGAGAATTTCCATGGTGGTTTCATCTAACATGGGCATGTACATTGCAACTTCTTCTATCTATCAGTATCCTGTATGGAGTTGTGGGAATAGGTGCACTTCCTGGTGTAATCCCTCTTCTTATATGTGGACTTCTCAATGTACCATTTGCCAAGATCCTACAAAGGTGCATGGCACAGTTCATGATTTCACAGGATGAGCGTCTTAGAGCAACTTCAGAAATTCTAAATAGCATGAAAATCATCAAGTTACAGTCCTGGGAAGACAAATTCAAGAGTTTGGTTGAGAACCTACGTGCGAAAGAGTTCATTTGGCTATCTAAGGCACAGATGTTGAAAGCTTATGGGTCATTTTTATATTGGATGTCTCCTACCATCGTTTCTGCTGTTGTTTTNNTCGGTTGTGCTGTTTTCAATAGTGCTCCATTAAATGCNGGGACCATATTTACAGTTCTTNCAACGTTGANGAACTTGGCAGAACCTGTTCGAATGATTCCNGAGGCTNTATCTNTTCTGATCCAAGTTAAGGTATCTTTTGATCGTCTNAATACCTTTTTGTTTGACGAAGAACTAGATAGCAGTGATGGTAGCAGAAGCTATAAAAACCGAAGTTCAATTAATGCGGTAGAAATCCAAGCTGGCAACTTCATTTGGGACCATGAATCAGTTTCCCCAACTTTAAGAGATGTGAATTTAGAAATCAAGTGGGGACAGAAAGTTGCAGTTTGTGGGCCAGTTGGAGCTGGAAAATCATCTCTTTTGTATGCAATATTAGGAGAGATTCCCAAGATCTCAGGAACTGTGAGTTAAGCAAAACAAGTTTAGCTTTATGTTCTCATGTCATTCATGCTGATATTCTTTGTATTTAATTGTCTTTCTTTTCTATATGAAAATTCTGAATGATGTAAAACAGGTTAATGTGTTCGGCAACATAGCATATGTTTCTCAAACTTCTTGGATTCAAAGTGGGACGGTTCGAGAGAATATATTATTCGGCAAGCCAATGGAGAAAACAAGATACGAGANTGCCATTAGAGTTTGTGCCTTGGATAAGGATATCAATGATTTTAGNCATGGTGATCTTACAGAAATAGGTCAGCGAGGGATTAACATGAGTGGAGGACAAAAGCAAAGGATTCAACTNGCTCGTGCTGTCTACAATGATGCTGACATTTATCTCCTCGATGACCCTTTCAGTGCAGTTGATGCTCACACTGCTGCTATCCTTTTCAAAGTAAGAAACTATCACTATTAGATTTTTAACTTCAGTGGAACTGTTATTGCAACTTCAGTGTATCAAACCACTTGCATTTATATGGTTACAGGACTGTGTAATGACGGCTCTAAGAGAAAAAACAGTCATTCTAGTGACACATCAAGTGGAGTTTCTCTCGGAAGTTGATACAATCCTGGTAAAGTACATCATTTGGATACCTATTATATTACATTTGTGTATAATTTTGTGTATAAGTAACACGAGATTTTATGACTCAAATTCTAGGTAATGGAAGGTGGAAAAGTTACTGAATCAGGAAAGTATGAGAATCTCTTAACAACTGGGACTGCATTTGAACAACTTGTGAGCGCTCACAGGGATGCAATTACAGAGTTGGATCAGAATAATGAGAACAGAACTCATAGAGAAGAGTCTCAAGGTGTTTATAAAAATCAAAGTGAGGAGGAGATTTCTACGGAGGGCCAACTTGGGATGCAACTTACACAAGAAGAAGAAAAAGAGATTGGTGATGTCGGCTTGAAGACATTCTGGGATTATATTTCCTTTTCCAGGGGTTCATTGAGGCTGTTTTATATAATTTTGGCACAATGTGCTTTTGTTGCTTTACAGACTGCATCAACGGTTTGGCTTGCTTTAGCCATTGATATTCCAAAAATAACTAGTGCCTTCTTGGTTGGGGTGTACTCATTAATTTCATTTTCTGGTGCTGCATTGATATATATAAGGTCTCTCTTGACCGCTTACCTTGGGTTAAATGCTTCCAAAGATTTCTTCACAAGTTTCAATACTGCTATCTTCAATGCTCCTATGCTGTTCTTTGACTCAACCCCCGTAGGAAGGATTTTAACAAGAGTAAGATTAAGATTTCATTTCCCAATGGAAAAAAAAAATCTAAATAATTTCCCTCTGTTTGATCATTATCATTTAGTCATAGTCAAAACTTTGATCCACTTTTTCTCTCTTGCAGGCTTCATCAGATTTAAGTACTTTGGATTTTGACATACCTTATACGATCACCTTTGTAACATGTGTACCAATTGAAATTTTGGTAATGATTGGTGCAATGGTTTTAGTGACATGGCCAGTTCTCATTGTTGCCATTCCTGCAATAGTTGCATCAAAATATGTTCAGGTTTAGCCACTTTAAAAAAAAAAATTAGTTTTGTATTTCTCGTCACTGCTTAACTCAGAAAGCTAAATTTTTCCAAATCCTTAAAGGAATATTATCAAGCCTCGTCAAGGGAATTAATGAGGATCAATGGAACCACGAAAGCTCCTGTGATGAATTTTGCAGCTGAAACATCACTTGGTGTTGTTACTGTGAGAGCATTCAATATGGTAGAAAGATTTTTTAAAAACTACTTAAAGCTTGTGGACACAGACGCAACACTGTTTTTCCATTCAAATGTGGCCACGGAATGGTTACTTTTGAGGATTGAAGCACTTCAAAATTTGACAGTCATCACTTCAGCTTTGCTACTTGTTCTATTTCCTCAGGGATACGTGTCCTCGGGTAATCTTTCTTCAGAGGTTAATTACCAAGATAAAGCTTTATGAATGCTGTTAACAAGCTTTTAACTGTTCAAAACTCTCTTGGATTGAGCAGGTCTTGTGGGACTATCTCTCTCTTACGCATTATCCTTGACATCTGGACATATATTTTGGACTCGAATGTATTGCAACTTATTAAACTATCTTATTTCTGTTGAAAGAATCAAGCAATTCATTCACCTACCATCACAACCTCCTGCTATTGTGAAGGACCACCAACCTCCATCTTCATGGCCTTCCAAAGGCAGGATTGACCTTCAAGCCTTAGAAGTAATGTTTCATCCTTGTCTTTCAATTTTTTTTCTTTATTTTAATACTGTCAAATGGATAAACCTTCTTCTGTGTGATGGCTTTTTTACTTCACCGATCTCAGATTAGATACCGTCCTAATGCTCCATTAGTGCTTAAGGGTATCAATTGCACGTTTAGAGAAGGGAGTAGAGTGGGAGTTGTAGGAAGAACAGGAAGTGGAAAGAGTACACTCATAAGTGCTTTGTTTCGCTTAGTTGAGCCAGCAAGCGGTGAGATTCTCATAGATGGGATTAACATATGCTCAAT
>NC_028359.1:1442795-1700187 GCF_000741045.1 Vigna radiata var. radiata | reverse complement strand
TTTTCCTCCTTTTTTCATACACTGCTTACTCAGTTAGTTGTCTAATATTTTTTCTATGGTTTGTTAGGGAAAATGGTGGAATATGATGAGCCTTCGAAACTAATGGATACCAACTCTTCATTCTCTAAGCTGGTAGCTGAATATTGGGCCAGCTGCAGCAAGAATTCCTCCTAAAATCTTTGTTTGCAGTAACATTGAACAAATAAAAGAATGAATAAAATAAATAAAATAGAAGGTTGTGGAATCATTTATTGAGTGGTCCTTCCTATACTTTCTGTAACAGTTTGGAAGGGTGTGGATGCTTTCATCATATTGTTTGAACTGATGTTAAATTTATATCAGCAGAATAAACTCAGCCATGAAAGGAAAAGAAATTGATGCTGCATTGTAGCAATGACTTCCTAATCCATTCTAAGCCAAAGTTGATTTGGTTTCAAGTTTCTTACACTGAGGAAGGAGTAAACCATTTATTTACAATATTCCAACAATTAGGAATGTGATTTCAAGACATATTAAAAAATGAAGTTCGAATATAGCAAGATAAATAAATTAGATAAAGATATAATTTAATTTAGAAGGTATGATAAGAAAGAGAGGTTCAAATAATATGGATAGGAGATCATCTATGTTAAAGCTAAAACTAACATTCAAATAAATTACATTTAAATATAAATTATATGTTTAAAGTTTATTAAATGTGACTGTGGTGAAATTTTTTTCAAGATTTGATTATATTGTATTTACAGCATGTTTATAACCACTGAGATATAATAATAAGAATATTTGTGTTATGATTTTTAGCAATGATATTGTGTAGATTATAAACAATATTAGAATTATAAATATGATCATAATCTTATAAAAAACGTTAGAATATATTTTTTATTTGACAAATTTAACTAAATAATTTAATCAATTTGTAATAAAGTGAAAATATTTATTATAATTGGTTGAAATTTTTTACTAAATTAAAACTTAACAAAATATTTAATTAATTTGGTTTGGTTAAAATTTTGTATTAACTAAAGTTTGAAAAAGAGACACTTTCTTCTTCTTGAACATCCAAAGTAAAAGAAATAACTTTTAAATTTTGTAATAGGAAAATTAAAAAGACTTTTGATTTGTGTAATTTTGAAGCTAAAAATGACTTTGGGATTGTGAAATTTAAAAACTATGTTTTTCTTAAAAAAAATCAAATTGTATAATTTGAAAGAGAATAATAATTTTTAGATTATACAGTTTGAAAACTAAAAATAACTATCAAATGATAGAATCTAAAGTTTTTTTTTAAGAAAAAGAATAATAATTTTCGTATCACATAATTAAAAATTCATTTTTTCTATTGTATAATTAGAAAGGTTTTTTTTTTGTCGGATTGCATAGTTTAGATATAATTTTTAGCTTCCTTATTACCCAATTCAAAAGAGGACAACATGGAAAGTTTTTAAATAGAGGTGTAGAAAGAAACATATGATGGTGTAGGAAGAAACTACCTTCAAAAATATTTATATTTCTGAGCCCAACCTAAGGGAGTCCAGCCCATCTACTATTAAACTACTCAATCTTCTTCAACTTTCAGTGACGAAACCTTAACAATCGAAAGAGAGAGAGAGAGCCGTCGCACGCCCTCCGCCACAGCCTCCTCCGTAACGCGACGAGCCCCTCCGCGCCGCAACAACCTCCGAGACGAGGGGCCTCCTACGCCCCGCCACAGCGTCCAAGGTATATTATTTTCTTTAGGGTGTGATTGACTTGTGGTTCTGTAACTAATTAGGTATAATGTTCGGGATCTCATTATGCAATTGGCCTTGATCTAGGAATGCCGGAGAGAAAACCAGTTGTAGGGTTATCATGGCAGCCACAGTTTTCTATTCCATCATCATCAAAAGTCACTAATGGGTCTCATGCCAAACCTCAAACGGAGTCATCAAACAACGCTCTTTGGAAATCCAGTTCAGAGCTGGTTGATGGCCTTTTTGTCCCTCCAAACAATCCCAAAAAATTAAACAAGTTACTCAAAAAGCAAGCTAAAGATACTGCTGGGAATAATTGGTATGTAATTTTGTATTAGATTATTCTCTCTAGCAAGCTTGCATCTCTGTGCTGAAGTTTATTCTTTGGAGATTTATCTTTTCATTTTTAGACACCTTATCTCAATGTTGTTGTTGTAACCTTTTTTTCTTAAGTCAAACAAAGAACAAACGATTTATACTCATTTATACCGTCATCTTATGGTTTCTTCTGTAATTGGGGTGTGAAAGGGAATGATCTTGTTGTTGAATCTGTGTCAGGTTCAATATGCCGGCCCAGACCATCACCCCTGAGCTACAAAAAGATTTGAAATTGTTGAAGGTGATATTGACTTCTAACATCTTTACCTTTTTATTACGTTTCGTTCTATATAGTGTTGTTTCGTGTACGGTCATATGTGATGCATTGTAAAATTAGCTTGGTTTGAGCTAATAATGATATACAGTAGTAATAATTAATATATATGGTGATTTATGTGATATTATTCAAAATAATGAAGTTACTTATACATAAGGATGTTCATGGTTATCATTCTAATTTCTTTCATAATTGAAAGCAGAAGCCGTTAAAGTAGATGATTTTTCTTTTTCATGTGATTTGGTATCAGAGGTATAAGTCGGATTTAGCTTTCTTTATTACCATTGTGATGTGGAATTTGGGTGAGATAGATGAAAGAAACAGTGAGGGGTAGCAAGAAATAGAAAGACAGAGAAAGAGGAGGGGAAGAGTGGACAAAACAGAATGGGGAGGTTTAAGACAAAGAGGAGACACTTGTGGTCAAGGAATATGTGCACTGAACTTCTGTAATTAGAATTCGATCTAGATTCAGCTGCCCAGAATACAACAACCTACCTTATTTATGGACAACTACCAAAAAGTTATGAACTAACAATAGGTGAATAACTAACTTAAGACATCCTTGTTTTATTTATATTTACATATGATATTGTGCAATGAAAATTTTGGACCTTTATCCATTTAAAACCATGAAATCATTGTGACTCTTATAGGTCAAAAATGGGCCTGTTGAGGGAGATGGCCCCAAAGGCATTGAAGGTTTATGTCAGAAAAAAAAAGAAATAGAGTTGATTTATTTGTATTGCAGCATAGACATGAACAAAATTATAAATTTTGTTTATGAGTAAGTTATTTTTTACATGCAGCAGTTACTATCAATAGGTGGCAGTTATTGTTTGGCATTACAGGGCATATGTTGTTTAGGAAATTATCAGAGGGAAAGCTCGGTCGTTCTCTGAGTGTTTAGTTGAAAAAGGAGACTCCTGTTAGCGGAAACCCTGTGTCTGAGTGTGTACTCAGATTTGGTCTCAGACCAGATTAATTAGTCATAAAAGTTCCAGTATTCTGTGTACTCAATTGTTGAGTCTAACAGACTTCTGATCTGTAATTATTTCATGTTATGGTGTTAACTTAGAACTCTTCCGGAAACTTCCTTCATATGGTGAGATATGATGCAGTGATGTAAATTTTTGTATAACATATCAAGTTCTCACGCTGTGCGTGTGCAAATGTTTAGTGATATTAAAAGCATCTGGAAAAAATCAGTCAGACACAGATTTTATGTATCTCTCAATTTGTGTTTTGCTGTTTAGTTTTATTTTGTGAACCAGTTCTTATCCTTAGACTTTAATAATAAACATGTACGTTGGTGGTTACAGTTGAGAGGTGCCCTTGATCCAAAGCGTCATTACAAGAAAGGTGATTCCAAATCAAAGACACTTCCCAAATATTTCCAGGCAAGCAAGTTTTTGTTTTTGGCAGATTACAAAAACATAAGCTTTGGGTGTTATTACTTTCATCAAAATATGAATTTCTAGAGGAAATCGTTAAGACAATTTGCGAATTTGAATGATCAGGTTGGTACAGTTGTAGATTCTCCACTGGACTTCTTCTCAGGAAGATTAACAAAGAAGGAAAGGAAAGCAACACTTGCAGATGAGCTGCTTTCTGATCAAAACCTTGCAGCCTATAGGTGAGACAGGCCTTGAATAGTGTATCTGTCTGGTTAGATAATTGTTTGTGCATGTTGCAATGCTCTGTTGGTTACTTACCCGTTTTCATTGAATAATTTTTCTTAGGAAACGGAAGGTTCGAGAAATTGAAGAACAGAATCGACCAGGTGGGAATGAAAAATGGAAGATTAAAGGTAGTAATTCCCGTAAGCGGGCTAAGGAAAGGAGAATTTACTGAATTATTCATCCATTTCAGCCTTAGCCAGAGTTTATGATAGACAGATTTTTGTAGTAGGAAAACTTCCTGAAATTATTCTCCACAATGTGAACTTCAAAACTTCAATTTACCTCTCTGTATAATTAATTTTGTTACCTACATCATATTTTAGTCTTTACATCATAAATTATTGTTTTTAAAATAAATGTTTTTATAAGCATCTCATGTTTAACAAATTATAATGTCTTCTTTTAAAAATAATAGATTGCTTATTCTTGAAATAAGTATATTAGATAGATAAATAAATTAAAAAATCTACTTATTTATTATAAAATATGTTTTAGAAAAAAAAAACATAATAGTATTATTTGAAACAATTTCTCAGTTGTAAAAAAAGTGCAAACAATAGATTATCTTGTAAGGTAATACATAAAAATGATAATTAAATATGTTTTTGGTTTTTAAATTTTGAAGTGAAAATGAAATTTGTTTATGTTTTAAACATCTTGCATTTCAAGCTTTAAAATAAATAAACTTCAAAGTAAATAGATATAGGGTTTTTTTTTTATCTCAAATGAAATTGTTTTTTAAATGTTAAATGACAGCTAACACAACTTGATATATCACTATCAAATCTTTGATTAAAATGAATATATATATATATATATATATATATATATATATATATATATATATATATATATATATCTTTAAAGTTTTGAAAATAAAATATATTAAAATTTGATATATTAATAAATTTTAACTTTGTTTATAAGTTTAGGAATTACAATAATATTTAACCTTAAATTATTTATGCCATGATTGTATTTGTTGCCGTTTTCATAATTAATGCAATCTATGGATGTCGGTAATCCTAACATTTTGTTTATGAAAAATTATTTTTACCATATTATTGAAAAATGTTAAATAAATTCACAATTTCTAACTTAAGTTTTCTAATTTTAAAATAAACCCTCAGGTTTGCAAAATGTATTATCTTTTTTTTAAAAAGGGATTTATTTTCTTATGTGAATTAAAATTATGAATATATATATATATATATATATATATATATATATATATATATATTAAAAGAAAATCTACACCGAACTCTCTTTAGATTTTCTCACATAACATTTATATTTTTTCTAGTTTTATTAAAACAAACATTCACATTCCTATATGTTATTTTATACTCCATTTATTTATATTTCTATTTTCTTATAACATATTAAAAAAAGTATTTAAACATAATAATAAGTTAATAAATTTAATAAAATTTTATACCATTTATTCATATTAAAATAAAATTTTCTAAAATATTTTTTTATATATTTTTATTAGACAATTTGTTGTTGAAAGAGTGTAACGTTAAACATATATATTGTTAATTATATTAATAAATAAATAATCAATCTTCTATATATATATAAGATTCAATGAACCCACTGTAATAAGATAAACAAATTAAAAAGAAAAATGATTTGGTTTAGAAGGAACGATAAATAAGATATCTTTGAATAACACCAAATGCTTCTATAATTTAGGGTTTAAAGTTAAATTTTGTATTGAAATAAGTTATAAAAATAGGTATAATATTTGAATGAAGTTTAAAATATTTAGGTTTTCTAATGAAAAACACCATTTAGTATTAATTAATGTTCGAACAAAAGATTTACAAGAAGGAGAAATGGTAATCAATTATAAGATAAGCATTACCCTAATTTCCTTCAAAAGTAAATATTCGAGACACATTTATATTCATTTATATTATGTTTTCATTCTCTTATTACAAGAAGGGTTAAATATGTTTTTAGTCCCGCGATTTTGGTTTTAGTCTCTCTTTTAAATTAAGGTACAATTTAGTCCTTCAACCTTAGAAAATTCTGGTTTTAGTAATTTTTACCAAAATTTTTTAACTTTATTTGCTGTTTCAATGAAACAACAAATAAAGTTAAAAAAATTTAATAAAAAGGACTAAATCCAGAGTTTTCTAAAATTGAAGGACTAAATTGTATTTTAGTTTGAAAGAGAAACTAAAACTAAAATCACTCCAAAAAATATAAGGACTAAAAACATATTTAACCCTTATAAAAATTATTTCAAATGATTGTAAGTATATTAATCTCCTTACCATCCTTTGAATTACAGGAAGAGATAGAGAGAGAAAACGCAGGAACAGAATAAATCAGAAACACAAAAACATCGTAGACCAATGATGTTGTCGTAAAATTAGCATTGTAAATGAAAAACCCTAATTAGGTGTGAAAAATTGAATGGACAGAAGGGATACTCTTCCGCTATAAACATCTCTCCTAGGGCACGGCAATAACTCGTCTTGGTGTAAAAGCATAAAACACCAAGCCAGGAAGAAAAATGAAACCTCTGACTGCGTTTTCTGAATAAAAAATGGATCAGTCTGCAAAACTCTTGGTGGTGCTGGCTCTATGCGTAACTGTAATGGCAAACCAAGCAGCTGCACTCGCCGTGCAGAAAGAAAACCTTAACGGCGGGAAGGAAACGCCAACCGGAAAGACTCTGATCAACAAGGTATGCTCAGATTCCCCGACCAAAAACCTCTGCGTTCAGGTCCTCTCTTCTGAGCCACTCAGAAGCCCCGTCGCAGACCTCAAAGACTTGGCACTCATTTCCCTTAGGGTTGCTGCCACAAACGCTTCCGGCATCCTCGCCGACACCAAAATTCTCATCGACGACGACGAACTTGACCCTGATATCCAACAAGGTTTGGCTGATTGCAAGGAAAACATCCTGGACGCAGAAAGCCAGCTGGAAGACACCATTGCTGCCTTGATGGTCAATTCTGAAAACGACGCTCAGCGCTGGCTCAAGGCTGCCTTGGCTGCCATCGACACCTGCGATGCCTCCATCCCCGGAGACGACGACGTTCTCTCCGTTGAGAGCGCCGTCTTCCGCAAGCTCTGCAACATCGCCATCCTTGTCATCAAGGAACTCAATAATCCAACGAAATCTTAAAAACTTTATGAACCCATCCGTATATAGTTTTCTGTGTAAATCTTTTGTTCTCAATCTTAAACTCAGGAGCTGCTGTCCGAGTTTTTCTCTTTCTGTCTTTAGTTATTTGAGAAAATGAAGGTTGTTATGTTTTAGAAGTTACAGAAACAACGCGATGATATGTTGTGCATGCAGGCTGATTACACCTGTGTGAATCCTTTCGTTTGGTTATTATGAAAATTTTGGGTGAGAATTATTAAGATATGTGGATTATATAATTTCCTTGCTTATCTTTTTCAACTCTGTAAATAGTGATACATTATAATACAAGGATACGTAACAATGGATGAGTTTAAGTCTCTAGATAAAAATAATAAAATAAAAGGAAAATGATATTTTAACACGATTTTTTGACACTATTTTGACACTGCACACGTGTCAAAATGTGATTCGACGATTTCAAATTAAAAAGGTTGAGACAGGGGTATATTTGGAAGAGAAAAATCAAAGTTTGTTTTTTTAATTTGAAATCATTCAACTACATTTTGACACGTGTGCAGTATCAAAATGGTGTCAAAAAATGGTGTTAAAATATCATTTTCCAAAATAAAATAAAGAGCAGTATGAATTCTTTATATAATTAGATTTAGATTTTATTGGTGTTTGTGTTTGATGATTCAATATTAATATTGATATCGAAATAAAAATAAAAAGAGTACTCTTAAGTAAATAGAACAAGTAATATATATGTATATAGACACACACGAGAGTATACATGTGGTTTATAATTTTGTTAAAATTATTATTAACTTATCCTAAATCTTTTTACTTTTCTTCATAATCTTGTATAGAATATATAAACACACTACTTATTTAGAATTTTAAATCAAGCTTGTATGCATGTACATTTTCTTAATATATATGGATTGGCTTATGGATTCGTGTATAGAATAGAACCCACAAAATATGGAGCTCTCATTTAAAAAGGGTTACATTAATGAACGACAACATATTTTTCTCTCCTCAATAAATGCTTTTTCCATATAAAAACTATTTTTATTTTTAAATTAATTTTAGTGATACTGTATTCTGTAACACCATAAAAAAATGAACAGTATAGACGTAGAGTCATGTTAATAGAATTACGCATTTTCTTATAATCTTTTATATTTAAACTCGTTGGTGACGGCTTTTTAATAAATCTATGTGTAGAATATATAAAACACTACTTAACTTGCTTCATTGACTTACAATTTTACATCAGGCACATGCATGAATGGATAGAGTTTTCTTTATATAACATTTGTTTAAAGTGGTTATTGACTTTTTTTTAACATTCAAAATGGTCTTATTTTAAATTTTTGTTTAATTTAGTTCTTTTCCATTACAATGCCTAAATCGCTAATAGTACAATATTCACATAAGGTTAATTTATCAAGTGGTTGTCCATGGTTTTTTTTTCACCTCATCATCTTTAACCTCTCACCACCATATCATTATGGTTTCCTTTCAGCATCACTGATGATTCACCATCCTTGTACCTTCCATTTTCATCAACTACCACATAGCAACATAAAGTCACCCTAAACCACTATTCAAAATCGCAACCTATAGTCAAAATCACAACCTATAGCAGAAATCACAACCTATAACAAAAAGCCCCAAATTGAAAAAGAAACCAAAACCACAAAATCGCGAGCACCCAAAATCGCTAATTACATCCTAAACCTACAATCCCAAATCGCAATGTCAATTCCCACCACCATATATCTCCTTTTCCACACCGTGACGAAACCTAATTGCATTCACCATGCACAACGTCATTTCCAAACTAGAAAATCTCAAATCGCAAGTTCATTGCTTTGTAGAGTCACAGAGAAGACCACCACAAATCGTGTCTCATCCATGCACTTGCAACACACCGTGAACCACCACTAAACAACAACAACCTGCAAATCGAAAACCCAAATTAGAAAAGCCTAATTGTTTCACTGCTATGGAAAACCAGAAATTCCTAATTGATTCACTATCATACGAAACCATAAAACCCTAATTGCTTCACTATCATGGGAAACCAAAAAATCCTAATTGTTCTACTATCATGAGAAACCAGAAAACCTTAATTGCTTCATTGCTATGGGAAACCAAAAAATCCTAATTCCTTCACTGTTATGGGAAACCAGAAAACTCTAATTGCTTCATTGTCATGGGCAACCACGTCAGACAAAATGACAACCACGTCATTCATTGTCACGTGGATATTGTATCATTAACGATTTAGACATCCTTAGAAAAAAGACTAAATTGAACAAAAATTAGGACTACTATGAATGTTGAAAAAAAGTTGAGAACTACTTTGAATAAAAATTACTAAAATAGGGACCAAAATAGGTATTATATCTATAAAATACATTAGGTTTAATAATTCCAGTTGCCTTTGGTTTTGTTGGAAATAACAGGTCATTCAATTGTTTTTTGCTCAATTGGGTCTTCATTTTTTAAAAATTTATACAATTAGATCTTTGCCATTAGTTCTCAGGACCTCACATGTTAGTTTATTATTTTTTTTATTTCTATAAATATTAATTATTTTAATTTTTATAGATATTTTTTAATTATTTTAATTTTTATTTTTTTATATATTTTTTAAAATATTTTTTTCACATGTCAAACTGATATTATGCCATATAGCAATGACAATGTAATATTTTTATCTTGTCTCACTGTAGTGCTATTTTAAAAAAAAAAACTAAATAATTGTATCTTTCTCCAAATTTAAGTTTATTTACAAATAAATATTATATAAATATTTTTATTAAAATTAAAATTTTATCACATGTTTTTAACAAATTAAAAAAATCAATAGAAAAAATGATTTAACTTTTAGTTTCTTAATAGGATTTCGTATACACATGTAAATGAATGGTTAATAAAATTTGGTTTAATCATTAGCCATATTCCTATTTTGGGTGAAAATCTTAAATTGGTCCTTTTCTTTTTCGATGTCATAATTGAGTTTTTATTTTGTGAAAATTGCAATAATTACACTCCTGCCATTAAATTAAGTCCAACATCATTAATGTTAGATAAACGTTTTAAATGATGTGGACTTCTTTATTTGGTGTTTGTAATTATATTTTATTTAAAAAAAAAAAGAAATTTTTTAATTCATTATTTCCAATGAGGGACTGCATGTGGCCATCCCCATCCCCACCCAAAATTGGGATTTCAGATCAGGGGAATGGAAGCTCGCCTGCGTTGCGAAGAAGAAACATGGAGTGTCGCGGTGAGTTATTATGGAAGCGCGAGAGAAGATGATGGCCCGATTCAGATGTTTGCGTAAGGAAAATGAACAACCTAGTTGGCTCGTGACTTGTTCTGTGTCGCGATGGCGCTGTGCACGATAGTGGTTGCTCAAGGATGAATCGCAAGTGGATTTTGCGATTAGGGTTCATGTTCTCTTATTTTCTCGAATGGTCTTTGGTCCTTTTCTATTTATAGGGTTTTGTTGGCTTATGGAGGAGCGATGTTTGCTTGAGGTGTTGTGTTGTTCTGGGTGGCACGATGGTGTTCACTCATGGAGGAGATTGCAATGAAGGATTTCACGATTTCAGGGTTTTTGTGTTGCATAAATCTGAGGGTTTTTCCTGCTTTTGACTTGGGATTCTGGTTCTTTACAGTGATTTCTAGGTGGTGCCATGGAGGTTGAACGAATTGTGTGTGCATCGCAATGAAGAAGTTCATTTGGAAATTAGGGTTTTCCTATCTTTGAGTTTGGTTTTAGTTTGCATGTTGAAAAAGATGGAGAAGGAACTCGCAATTTGGTGTGAAGATGATCGCGGTGGTGGAAGGAGTTGATTGATCACGATTTTGGAGTTGTTGTGGTTTTCTGGTTGCAAGTGGTTCGCGAACATGCTTCACAGTGGAGATTGGTCATCTGATTCGTAATTTTGCAGCGGCCTGAGCTCGAACGGTGTTTCCGAATGGTTGCGGGAAGCATTCCTAATGTTTCATTCATTCTTTTCAATTTCTTTTTTTTTATATATAAAATATTTACGTCAGAATCACGGACACCAAATAATGCAGTCCAAGTTAGTTAAAACCATACATGACCATCTCACGTCATCCTTATATTGGACTCAATTTAACAACAGGAGTGTAATTGTTACAATTTTTGCAAATTAAAGATCCAATTAAAACGAAAGGAAAAAACCAATTTGAGTTTCCTACTCTAACATGACAAATGATTAAACCATAAAATTTAGACAAAATCATTATTCAATCCAATAAAAAAGTTGAAATAAGTAAAGTTTATATAATTTTATAATTCAGAATTATTAGTCAATTCAGCCAATTTTTGAAATATTTTTATTAAAATTTGTAATTTTTAAACGCTGGAATGATTAAACCAATATATTATAAAGTTGGAGAAAAAATCAAAATAAAAAAGATAATCTTCTCATGCAGTATTGATTTCATCCAAGATAGCTACATCACATCATTGCTGTCATGTTTTGATCGTAATATGTCATTCCACCAATTCTTAAAATGATAAAATCTTTGTCAATTTATCTACACGGAAGATTTTTTCAAAGAAAAATTCCACAAAGAAAAAAATCCATACGCAAAGTTGCAAATTTTAATATTTATTATATGATCATGCATTCCCTTGTGAATGGAAGTAGGTGAGACTAAAAGTTGGAAAAGTATCTCTGAAATTTCAGCTATATATAGACAGAATAATTATACAAGATAATGGTTTTGAAAAAAAAAAAAGAATTTTACTTTCTAAGTGAAATGATGGTAAATTATAGTTTCTGCAGGGGAATTAAAAATATATTATTTATTTGGATAATTTTATTTTGACAATAAATACAATATTGTTGTTTAATTTCAATATATACAATTTCTAAATAAATATTGAACAGAAAATTAAAAATCAATACTTCTTTAAAAATCTCGTAAAAAAATCATTTTGAAACTTTTTTTTAGTATTGAATTAATGTAAAATAATTTGAAATAAATAAATGATGGATCTTAATATAAATTATAAAAATTGTCTTAGCTCTGCAAACAAACAAAAATTAGTGAAAAGTTTACCAACTTTCTAATCAAAATCCAACAATTACATGACCCATTATACACTTTACGTTCAATGTTTTTTTATTTTTATTTATCTTATTTCTCTTTTGAAAGAACATGAATGATTAATTGTTTATAAAACTATTTCTTTATATTTCACAAAGAAATGCAGTGTGTAATGGTGATGAGTTACTTGGTTCTTGCAGGAGAATGAAGTCAAAACGATGAAGACAAGCTGTCAGATCATAATTTAAATAAAACTAATGGAATTAATTTTTTTTATGGTTTAAATCTTCTTCTAGTTTTCATATTTTTTGGTTTTTTTTTTCTCAATTGGGTTCATATATTTATAAAATTGAATCAAATAAGTCATTTCCATTAACTTTTCCGTGATGGCGTTTGCATATGCAGAAATGTAATTTATTTTAGATCACGTGGCATTGTGTATTAAATTGAATGATTTATATGTTGTATAATCAAACATTCCACGTGGGGAGAAATAAATTTTTTAAGTTGGTAGCCCTAATATTTAAAGGAACTCCTAACATCCAAAGTCTTATACATTTTCGTGTTAGGGAAGAAGAGTTTTCGAAGCACTGTTCAGCTTACGAAATGTCTGGTTCATCTTCTTCTTGCAAATGCTTGGGTTGGGGCTTTCAACAGAGTTCTGGTAGTGGGAGCAAGTTTGGTGAAAAACTCGCTTGCTTTTGTGCTCATAATGTAGTCTTCCTCATTGCGAGAACCCTTAAAAACAAGGGCAAAAAGTTCTGGAGTTGTCTTAACTTCAAGGTAAGTTTAATGGAAGCAGAAATCTTAGTTTTAATCTGGTTTTTTACGATGGAGTGTGTTTTCTTCTTCAACAGGGTGAGAATAAAGATTTGGTTGGCTGCAACTTCTTTCAGTGGCATAGTAAAGAAGGAATTCATGAACGAAATGTGGTGAATCTAGAAGAAAGGAGTGCAAGTGCAAGAAACGAAGAAGTGGATGAAAGTTTGAGGAAGATGGAACAAAGTGTGATGAAGATGGAAAAAACAGATGTTGAAAAGCTGAAAATAGCTTGTTAAGAGAGAAAATGTTGTTAATTTGGAAAAGTTGTTGAAAGTATTTATGTGGATGGTCTTTGTTACATGTATTTGTAATGTAATTGTAATATCAATGTTGATTAAACTAGATGCTAGTGCAAGTTTATATAATGTAATTTGTTATTTGGAATGTTAATGTCTGCTTTATTTATAAAGATGACTTATTAGTGTTTAATATTGTATTATTTGATTTATTTAATTTATTTAATTTGCTATCAGTGAAAAAACATAATTAAACATTGGTCAATAAACATCATATAGGGCCAAAGCCAAAATTTGTAGGGTGTTTCATTCTGCACCTCCAAACCTTTCATCATGCATCTCTAAATATTTTCAGAATACCAACATTACCTTTATTTAAAAATGTATTAATATTTAAAACAATTAAATGGTGAAATCTTATCAGTTTTTATTCTTCAGCAGCAATTATAATGTATTATATAATTTTTAATTATTATAAATTAATTTGTATAAATTTATTAAAACTAATAAAAATATTTTAGAATAAAAAAAATGATGTTTTAATTTTAAAATGTATATTATCGGATATGAAAATTCGTATCGGATGTGAATATCCGATAGATGAGGGATCGGATATAGAGATCCGATTTCTGTGCTAAGTATGTATCAATTTCAATTGTTAAAAGGAATGACTTTTAAAATCAAATAATTGTGGGGTGCAGGAAATTAATAGAAAGATGCAGGGCAAAACTTTAGATGATCTTCTTCAAATTTGAAAACCAGAAGTGTTTCTTTCTTCATCATCTCCATCCACTGTGGTGCTCCCCGTCGTCGGCCAAAGCCAGCCATCGTCGCAAGTCCCACGTCCGATCAGCATCGTCGGCGGCGATGCCATCAACCATCAGAAGCGTCGCCAGCGAAGCGACTCTTTCTTCGTCTCCATCTTCGCGCTCATCGTGACGCCAGTCTCCTCCTCCTTCGTCGATTCCTTTGTTTTAAGATGTATCGTAAAACCTAAATCAGAATCAGGCAACCCCTGCGACTCCACACCAGCCGGCTAGAAGCCCAACCACAGTCGCGACCTTGCCGCTGGTGTCGTTCTATTCTTCCTCTTGACCTAGGTGTGGGTTTTTTGTTTGGGTCGCGATTTGCATCTCGGTGAGTTTGGAGAATGAAGATGACGCACAAGTTCTGATTACGGGTGGCTTAGAAGAATGAAGGTGGGTCTGGTTCTCCATCTTTGCGTGTGCCTCTTTGTAGATTGGATTAGGATGAATAAAAATGGAGATTGGTATTGAGTTGTTGAAGATGATGATGAACGGTACAGTTGTTTGAGGATGATGGTGTTATGCTTGAGCTGGGATGAAGGAGTATGGAAATGTCGGTGAAGATGTCTGGCACAACATCGGATATCCAAATTCGATCTCGGTAGAATCGGATATCCAAATTCGATCTCGGTGGAATCGGATATTCATATCCGATATACAGATGTTAATTTTTTTTTTATTCTAAAATATTTTTATTAATTTTAATAAATTCATATAAATTAATTTATAACAATTAAAAATTATATAATTACATTATAAACTTATACATAAATTTAAAAATATTAAGAAAGACAAGAAATTATCACAGAATTCAAATGGGGTGCAGAGTGTAGGTTTTCATTTTAATACATGTGCAGTGTGTATATTTTATAATGGAAAAATTCTCTTTTAACAATTTTTTTTGGACAATTTTTTGATAATGCATATGATTGGTCCGTTTTAAATATTTTTTTAAAGATAAATTCAAACATATTAATAAAATGATGTTATTCTGTTGTTAAAAAATTATTAAAAAAGAGTTGTCAAAATATCATTGTCTTTTGATAGTGAGAAAATGAAAGTGTAGTTTGGCACAAAAATAGTCAACAAACATAAAATTAATAAATAAAAAAATTATTAATAAGAAATATTTTAGGAAATTGGAGATCGAGGATGAAGTGTTTGAAGATGGAGGATTAAACACCCAAATTTGTATAATCCTCTTTCTCTACTACGAGCCCAAGGTAGTCTATCCCTTCACCTATTATAGTTTTTCATCACTCACAATTAGCTTTCTCTTTCTCAAACCAATCTGACCCATGCAAAGAAAGAGGAAATATCACTAAAACTATACTTACTCTTCTGGCAATACTGCTCACAATCCGCCTATAGATTCGTGTATAGAATCGAACCCACAAAATTTGGATCCTCATTTAAAAAAGGTTACATTAATGAATGACAAGTCATAAATAATTTTCTCTCCTCCATAAATGCTTTTACCATATCACACCTATTTTTGTTTTTAAATTAAGTTTAGTGATTATTCTTTTCTGTAACACCATAAAAAAAAAAGTAAATATATAGAGTCATGTTAATAGAATTACGTATTTTCTTTAGTCTTTGGTATGCTTATTTTTTTATTAATAATTTGTCTGAATAGTTTTTTTACATTAATTATGAGTTAGAGTTATATAAAAGGCTGCATCGAGACAAATTAACTAATTATAATTATAAGATATATCATTTTAAAAAAGATTAGATATAATTTTAAGGGCTAAAATTATATTTCTAGTAATAAAAAACAAATTAATTAAGGAGTCCTTCCAAATAGCATATTTGTATATAGTGCACATTCCGAATTGTACATTGTAGAGCCTCTTCCTTTTTCGACAGAATATTTCATATTTGTTAAATAATATTTTACTCCTTTTTATTACAGAATATATACTAAATCATCCGCCTGTTTATAATTATGTAATTATTTATATGATTCACCTTAGCAAAATATTTTAGAATATGAATTTTCCATAAAAAATTAGGTACACCCCTACAACGTGGGATTTGTAGTTAAACTAAGAACAAATAGTACAACAAATGAAAGTGACATAAATTCGGATGGGAAAGATTGGTGAGAACTATAATAACTCAGGAATATATAACACTTTCTTTGAACTACAGATTGCACTGTAACAAGCTTCTCTCTGAACCAGACCAATGGCTTTCAGAAGCACAATAGGTCTATAGTATAACATAGTGCACCTATGTTTTCATGTTTTGTTTTTGTTCCTCTTGTAATTCTTGTTTTAGTTCTAGATGTTTGCATGGTGTTTTACTTTTGCTATTTTTCAGGACATACTAGTCTTCAGATGCAACTTTGGAAAATGAGAGATAGTGGTCCTAATATGCAGATCATGTCTTTAAGTTTTCAAACTTTTACGTAAAGATTCTGAACTCACATTGTTTCTCTTGTACCTGATTTGCAGATAACTTCTCCTGCAATTGCCATGGAGATTTCAGTTTGGCTTCCTTTTCAAGTCAAAGGTGCATAATAGACATTGTCAACGTGTTTTTCCTGTGTGTCTTTTGTGTATCATTGCTCTCGAATCTGATCAAGAAAAGACCTGCAAATGCAAGTGGTGGTTTCAGAAAGAGATTGCTTCCTGTAGTTACTTCATTCTGTTGTACCCTTTTAAGCATTGCATATTTTTTTGATGGTTTTTGGAATCTCATAACCAAAACCACAGGCTTCAATCAGCTGAACTTGTTGGTTTGTATTGTGAGAGGACTGGTTTGGATATCTATAGCAGCTTCACTGTTTGTTCAAAGATTTCAATGGATAAAAAAACTATGCTCTATTTGGTGGGTGTTTTCATGCACATTGGTTTCAGTACTCAATGCTGAAATTCTGCTGAAAGGGCGTAGCTTTCAAATGTTTGATATGGCAATATGGGCAGTGCACATCCTAACTGTTCTCTGTGTCTTCCAAAGTCATGGCTACTTTGTCCCACAAGAAATCCCTGATGCCAGTTTATGTGAACCTCTGTTAGTTCATAAGGAAATGCATAAACAAACAGGACTTGGCCATGCCTCCTTTCTCAGCAGATTCACTTTCTCTTGGATGAATGCTTTGCTCAGTTTGGGTTACTCAAAGCCACTAGCAAGTGATGATATCCCTTCTCTTGATTCTGAAGATAAAGCTGATTTTGCATACCAAAAGTTTGCACATGCATGGCTTTCCCTTTTGAGAAGCAGTAACAATTCCAAAAACTTGGTCATGTGGTCCGTAGCCCGAGTTTACATGAAAGAAAATATCTCCATAGCCATTTGTGCATTTCTGAGGACAATTTGTGCTGTTGTTTCTCCTTTACTTGTTTATGTTTTTGTAAACTATTCCAGTTCCACTGAGGAAGACTTAAAACAAGGAATGGCCATAATGGGGTGTCTTATATTTGCCAAGGTGGTTGAGTCTGTGTCTCAAAGACATTGGTCTTTTAACTCAAGGAGGTTAGGAATGAAAATGAGATCTTCTTTAATGGCTGCAGTTTATCAAAAACAATTAAAACTCTCAGTTTTGGGTAGGAGAAGACATTCAACTGGTGAGATTGTTAATTACATTGCAGTTGATGCATATCGAATGGGCGAATTTCCATGGTGGTTTCATACTTTGTTGTTTTCTACACTGCAAATTTTTCTGGCTCTTGGTGTCCTTTTTGGTGTTGTGGGTATAGGTGCACTTCCTGGTTTAGTTCCACTTCTCATTTGTGGATTTCTCAACGTACCGTTTGCAAAGATCCTTCAAAAATATAGGTCGGAGTTTATGATTGCACAAGATGAGCGTCTGAGGTCAACTTCAGAGATTCTTAGTAGTATGAAAATCATAAAGCTACAGTCCTGGGAGGATAACTTCAAGAAGTTAGTTGAATCCCTTCGTGCTAAAGAGTTAAAATGTTTGGCTGAAGTACACTTCATGAGAGCTTGTGGAACATTTATATATTGGCTCTCTCCGACCATCGTTTCTTCAGTTATCTTAATGGGATGTGCGCTTTTTCAGAGTGCCCCTTTGGATGCTGGAACTATCTTCACAGTTCTTGCAACATTGAGAAGCATGGGAGAACCTGTCATATTGATTCCAGAAGCACTTTCTGTTATGATCCAAGTTATGGTCTCCTTTGATCGTCTCAACACCTTTTTGCTTGATGACGAGATAAAAGATGATGACATTGGAAGAACATCAAAAGATTCTTGCAGCAAGGGAGTTGAAATTCTAGCAGGCAGCTTCAGTTGGGATCTTCAATCATTGCCTCTTACTTTGAGAGAAGTGAATTTTGAGATCAAGTCGGAGCAGACAGTAGCAGTTTGTGGTCAAGTTGGAGCTGGAAAAACATCTCTCCTGTATGCAATACTCGGAGAGATACCCAAAATTTCAGGAACTGTGAGTTATTATTAAGTAAATTTAGTTTATCATCACGTAGAAAATGATGCAACTTTGTAAGTTCAATGATTTTTAAACTCTGCTTTTGCTCTTATGAAAATGGAAAACAGGTTAGAGTAGAGGGAACACTTGCCTACGTTTCCCAAATTCCTTGGATCCAAAGTGGTACAGTTCGTGATAATATTCTATATGGAAAAGCAATGGACCAAACCAGGTATGAATATACCATTAAGGTCTGTGCCTTGGATAAGGATATTGATGGATTTAGCCACGGTGATCTGACAGAAATAGGTCAGAGAGGGATTAACTTGAGTGGTGGACAAAAGCAAAGGATTCAACTAGCTCGTGCAGTCTATAATGATGCTGATATCTATCTCCTAGATGACCCTTTTAGTGCTGTAGATGTTCATACTGCCTCTATTCTGTTTCATGTAACTTGATCCACTTTTTCATTCTTTAAAAAAATTAACTTATTGGCCATATATTCTGGAAACTATTCTGACTTACGTAATTACAGGATTGTGTCAGGACTGCTTTAAGAAGGAAAACAGTTATTCTTGTGACTCATCAAGTTGAATTTCTCTCAGAAGTTGATAAAATCCTGGTATTGCGACTGATTCAAAATTCTGCATTTCCATTTGATCTTAACTTGTTTGTATGGTAAGAGGTTTGTTTGTGCAATTTTAGGTAATGGAAGGAGGAAAAATTAGTCAAACGGGTAGCTATGAAGATCTGTTGACTGCTGGAACAGCCTTTGAACAGCTTCTGAGTGCTCATAGAGAGGCAATTACAGGAATAGAAACAAACAGTGCAAGCAAAAGAGAAGTTCAAAATGTGGTTACAGTTCAGCCTGAGGATTCTCATATTTCTAATCTCACTAAATGTGGAAGTGATGGAGAAATTTCTACCGAGATTCAACTTACACGAGAGGAAGAAAAGGAGAGTGGTGATGTTGGGTGGCAGCCATTCTGTGACTACATTTTGTTCCCTAAGGGATTTTTGCTTCTATGTTTGAGCATATTAGCACAGTTGACTTTTGTAGGTTTGCAGGCTGCATCAACTTCTTGGCTTGCTATTGCCAATGAGATGTCAAAAGTAACTAGCAGCATCTTAGTTGGAGTTTATAGTGTGATTACCATTTTAAGCATTGTTTTTGTATATCTGAGATCTTACTTTGCTGCACATCTTGGTCTAAAAGCTTCTAAAGCATTCTTCTCTGCCTTCACTGATTCTATCTTTAATGCTCCTATGTTGTTCTTTGATTCAACCCCAGTAGGGAGGATTTTTACCCGAGTAAGGTTCCTTTATTTCTTACTGCATATAAGGACTGATCTCTGTTGTGAGTATTCTTTGACCAAACATGTGTCTCACTTGCAGGCTTCATCAGATTTGAGTATTTTAGATTTCGATATACCTTTTTCCACCATCTTTGTGATAGCTGAAGTAACAGAGCTTCTTACAATGATTGTGATAATGGTTTCGGTCACATGGCAAGTGTTCATTGTTGCAATTCTTGCCATGGTGGCTACAAAATATATCCAGGTATTTTTTTTCTTGCCTATGCTCAAATGGGGGGAACAAAATAATGATTGTTTTGTAACTTTACCCTTTTTTTGGAATCAAGGGCTATTATCAAGCTTCTGCAAGAGAAATTATACGAATCAATGGAACTACAAAAGCCCCTCTTATGAATTTTACGTCTGAGTCATATCTTGGTGTGGTTACTATAAGAGCTTTCAACATGGCTGAAAGATTTTTCAAGAACTACCTTAACCTTGTTGACACAGATGCCACGATGTTCTTTCATTCCAATGCTGCCATCGAATGGTTAATTCTAAGGATTCAAGCACTTCAGAATTTGACAGTCTTCACTGCAGCTTTGCTGCTTGTTCTACTTCCAAAGGGATATGTGGCCCCTGGTATTGTTATTGTTACTCAAAATTAGCGAATATTACATACGCATGTTTTGTTTACATATGAGTGTTTTCATGCTGATAATCTTTGTGTGTGTGTGTGTTTATCTGGTTTCAGGCCTTGTGGGACTTTCTCTGTCTTACGGTTTTTCACTGACAGGAACCGTAGTTTATCTGACTAGAATGTTTTGCAACTTATCGAACTATGTGATCTCTGTTGAAAGAATCAAGCAATTCATTCACATACCAGCAGAACCTAGTGCAATTGTAGAGGACAATAGACCACCACCTTCTTGGCCTTCTAAAGGTCGAATAGATCTTCAATCTCTAGAGGTAACAAAGTAACCAAATGTGCACTTCCATGAATCATGATTGCCCTTTTTTCAATCTTAATTTATCCACATTTTTGACAAATGATTTCAAGTATATAAAATGATTTCAGATCAGATATCGTCCAAATTCTCCATTAGTTCTGAAGGGCATCTCTTGCACGTTCCAAGAAGGGAGTAGAGTTGGAGTTGTGGGAAGAACAGGAAGTGGAAAAACTACACTTATAAGTGCTTTGTTTCGCATAGTTGAGCCTACTAGAGGAGACATTCTTATAGATGGGATTAATATATGCTCAATTGGGCTAAAAGATTTAAGAATAAAGCTTAGCATCATTCCTCAAGAACCAACTCTTTTCAAGGGTAGCATTCGAAAAAACTTGGATCCTCTAGGCCTGTACTCAGATGATGAAATATGGAAGGTAAATAAACTGTCTCTACAATTGAAAAAAGCATAGTTACATTGTTTTTCTCAACTTTTATTCACTAAGAAAATGTTATGTGAGCTTTGATTTATGCAGGCTTTAGAGAAATGTCAGCTCAAGACAACAATTAGTAGTCTACCATATCTCCTGGATACTTCTGGTGAGTTAAATTCGTCGATTTTGTGTGGTTGAATTAGAGTTAAAAATTCTCTTATAACAAATGAAGTGAAATTGACAGCAGAAAAACTTATATCAGTTCTTATGGCCAACTGCATGAACCAATCAATAAATGTAGTTGGTTCTACTAAACTTTTCGCACAAACTATGATGTTGATTGAATCCATCATTAGCATATCTGAAACAGTCTAATTCTGACTAATTTCAAAGTGAGTGATGAAGGGGAAAACTGGAGTGTGGGGCAGCGCCAACTCATGTGTCTTGGAAGGGTACTTCTCAGGAAGAACAGAATTCTTGTTCTGGATGAAGCTACTGCCTCCATTGATTCTGCCACAGATGGTGTTCTACAACGAATCATCAGACAAGAATTTTCAGAATGCACAGTTATAACTGTGGCTCACAGAGTTCCCTCTGTGATAGACAGTGACATGATCATGGTCCTATCTTATGGTATGTAATGTTACAAATTTTGTAATGATGCTTCTTTCTTTATCCCTTTTTCCTCATTTTCATTCTTGTCACTACAGGGAAACTGGTGGAGTACGACAAACCTTCAAAGCTTATGGATACTAACTCTTCCTTCTCTAAGCTGGTAGCTGAATATTGGTCTCACTCCAAAATGGGTAATGATATATAGACAACATTTTTTTGACAACATGAACATAATCTTATGTATTATTGTAAGATTCACCATAGACCAATCACACAATAACACGTATGATTTTCAAAGTTCCACAACAGATTAGCATGCATCGATCTGAGCACTGAAATTATATTATTTGTATTTTGTACTATGGAAGGACAATGATTTATGTATTCTGTAATATGTGAATATAACATATATCATCACTTACAAATGTAATGTTTTAATATGTGCAAGTTTACTTTTTATATTATATTAGGTGACTTAAATGTTTAAATATAGATTATTTTATTCTTCTTCTTAATAATTATGTATGGTGATTTTATTTTTAATGGATTGTTTTTACTTAATATTTGAATCTTAATATTGTGTACCAAATTTTATAAATCAATATTATATATTATCCAATTTTATTTTATTTCAATTATTTCTTTTATTGTACTTCATCTTTTCACTATTTTAATTTTATATTTCTTAATTATTTTATTTTATTTTCATATAAAATAAGATATATGAAAATTAATTTTAATAATGTATAAAATTGTCGTTTAATTGATGAAAAATTGTATCTAACTTAATCATTGTATTTAAAATACCATGTTACAATAATTTTAATTGACTTGTTTATCATTGTTTTGTAATATAATGTATAAACGTGATCTCTTCCTTTGTATCTCTATATATATTTAAAAATATATCTAATTTGATTCAAAAATATAATATCTTATTATTTAAATTTATGATGTAATTAAATTTATTAGTCTTCAATAAAATTATATATATATATATATATATATATATATATATATATATATATATATGTGTGTGTGTGTGTGTGTGTATAAAACATACAGTTAAATAATATATATAAAAGTTTAATAAAAGAATCAACTAATTTGAAATAAATTTGATATCTATTTTATATTTTTATTATAGCATTTTTAATTTTTATCAACTAATTTATATATATATATATATATATATATATATATATTAATTTATATAATTTTTGAATTATAGTTATATGCACTCCACAATACAGCATCCCATAGTAACACATTATAAAATAGGTAAAACAAAACAAATTTTCTTAAAATATATATAAAATCAATATCATTATCTCTAAAATAAATAACTGTAAAAAATAAAAATGTATATAAAACAATAAGAATGATTTAATCAACAATTAATTCACCTTTGTAATCTCTATCACGTTTAATATATTTTTAGTATAAACAACCATTAATTCACCTTTATACTATCGATCACGTTTAATATATTTTGAGTATAAACAACCATTAATTCACCTTTGCAATCTCTGTCACGTTTAATATATTTTAAGTATAAAAATCATTAATTCACCTTTGTAATCTGTATCACGTTTAATATATTTTAAGTATAAAGAACAATTACATCACTTTCGAATCTCCTCAACATCTCTCAATCTTTCCCACTTCCTCTCCTGCAAGTAAACAAAGTGTCAAACTTAAAGAAGACTACACCGTAAAGCTTTCTGAACAATGAGATCACCTCCGTCCACGTTTTCCGTCGGATCCTTCCTTCATCGGTTTTTTCCGTGAGCTCGCCTACGAAAGCGACGGCGACCAACAACAAAAATTCGACAACGAAGCTGGAAACCCCTTCCTCCGCTCAGTTGGCTTGCTTTCCCTCGGTGGCAGCAGCACTGCGAACGACGGCAAGCCCTAACTCTTTATTTTTCTTCGTTCAGTTTTTTTCTCTCTAACTCTCTAAATTTGTTGCTCCTGATCCTAGCAGATGACGATGATTTTCGCGGTCCGGTATCGGGCGCGTTTCATCAAACGGGAGCAGTTATTGAACTCTGCCAGTGACTACAATGATGTCGCAATGGATTCCACCGCGTTCTCGCTGCATTACTGAAGTATTGCTTGGTCGGATTCTGGCGACATCAATAGCCGTCAGCTTGGCCTCACGTCTTCGAGCTCTCCGAGAAGTTCAATGGAGGCCAAGAGGCTCTGCGAAGAGGTGCTCGATGCCGAGCGTGCCGGCAGGGACTCGAACGAGATGAGCATAGATGGAGAGCACCAACGGAGCTATCATTTCGATGTAGTCTCTCCTGAGTTTGATGCACTTTTGGCAGAAGAAGGAGTAAAGGACTCGCCGCCACGCAACTTGGATGGTTCGGTTGCCTCCTCAGTTACTTGCCTTCACCAAATACATCCTTCTGATTCTTCTTCAATCAAGGTTAAAAACAACTGCGTTATAAATTTGTCCTTTTATACGAGTAGATGGTGTAATTTTTGAGCTGATAAAAGAAAAAGATGGTGTAATTTTTGTGTGCTTGTTGCTGTATTTATTTTATTATAGTGAGGCCCAAAGAATAAGCCAAAATCCAAAAGTCGAAAGTCCACGGAGATAAAAAAAATCTCCTCCGGAAGCTCCCAACGCTGTCAGTCTTCGACATTGGGTAGAGAGAGAAGCAGAGGAGAGCGTCTCCTTCGTATAGAGAGAAGCGACGGTAGACACACCGGAAGTTCTCTGCTGCAGATGCAAGAAGAAAGAAAGAGGTAGATCGGAGCAAGAGGAGCAAGGAAAGGTAAGAAAAACATCAACTTTTCATATCTGAATGATTTTACAATATTGTGTTTGCTGTATGTTCTGAATAATGAACTACAAGGGAAAACCTAACCTTTTAAAGGTTAGGAAAGGAGAACGGGAAAATACTCTAAAAGACTAACTACCCTAACAGAAAACTTAACATCAATAGCTTTCCCTTAAACTGGATTGTGTATGTTTACCAATCCAAGCTTAAGGAACGATAAACTGAAAACGCACACGGTGAGGAAGTTTTGTTAATATTTCTGCAAGCTGTTCGTTAGAACGAATAGGCAGTAGATGAAGGAGATTTGCTTGAATCTTTTCACGTACAATGTCACAGTCGAGTTCGATATGTTTAGTCCTTTCATGGTAGCTTTGATTGTGTGCAATATGTCTGGCAGACTTATTGTCGCAGTAGAGGGCAGCAGTCGTAGTGGTCTCAACATTGAGATCTTGTAAGATGTAAGAGATCCATTGGATTTCACATACTGTAGCAGTTAGTGCTCGATATTCTGCTTCGATGGATGACCTGGAAACAGTACTTTGTTTTTTAGTTTTCCATGATACAAGAGAGGATCCAAGGAAGACACAAAAGTTAGTGGTAGATCTTCTAGTATTAGGACAAGTTGCCCAGTCCGAGTCACTGAAAGCTTTGATCTGGATATGAGAGTCAGCAGCTAAAATCATTCAGATATGAAAAGTTGATGTTTTTCTTACCTTTCCTTGCTCCTCTTGCTCCAATCTACCTCTTTCTTTCTTCTTGCATCTGCAGTAGAGAACTTCCGGTGTGTCTACCGTTGCTTCTCTCTCTATATGAAAGAGACGCTCTCCTCTGCTTCTCTCTCTACCCATTGTCGAAGACTGACAGCGTCTGGGAGCTTCTGGAGGAGATATTTTTTATCTCCGTGGACTTTCGACTTTTGGATTTTGGCTTAAAGGCTTTTGGGCCTTTTCTATTCGGCTTATTGTTTGGGCCTCACTATAATATGGTATCAGAAGTGCAACCTGTTTCTTGAGTTGTTCTTGGCTTCTTGATCTGTTCTTGTCATGATAGAAACCAACACAGATCCCACCACTAATCCATCAAGCCCCTATTATCTTCATCCTGGTGAAAATCCAGGTGTTACCCTCATTTCCCAGGTTCTTACTGAATCCAATTACTCATCATGGAGTAGAAATCTGAAACATGCTATACTCTCGAAAAACAAAATTAAATTCATTGATGGCAGTATCCAAAAACCTACGAGAACTGACAAATTATTTGAAGCATGAGAAAGATGTGATACAATGGTTCTATCCTGGATCATCAAAACCCTTTCAACCCAGATTGCAGAAAGTGTTCTTTATGTTGACACTGCCCAAGATCTTTGGGAAGAACTCAAAGATAGGTTTTCTAAGGGGGATTATTTCAAGATTTCCGACTTATTACAAGACATTCATTCTATCAAGTAAGGAGAAAGAAATATCAGTCAATATTTCACTGACTTAAAAATTCTTTGGGAAAAATTAGAATCTCTCGGGCCTATACCTTGTTGCACCTGCAAGGACCCATGCACCTGTGATATATCTAAAATCTCTCTAAAATACAGAGACTAAACATGTTATTTGCTTCCTAAAAGGACTCAATGACACCTATCAAACTGTTCGGACTCAAATCCTTCTAATGGAGCCACTTCCCAACATCAACAAGGTTTTTTCTCTCCTAACGCAACAAGAAAGACATCATCAGGATAGGGGAGGCCAAAATGAATCTTTCAAGATTTTAGCCAGCACATTTGACAAGACAAATTGGAGAGGACAAGGCCGTGGCACTAACTCATGTGGCCAAGGAAGAGGAAGAGAGATAAATCCCAATTATGGGAAGCAATGCTCCCATTGTCACAAGATGAATCACACAATTGACAAATGTTACTCTAAACATGGCTTTCCACCATGGTACAAGAAGAATGATCACCAAAATATTCAGGATAGGGGAGGCCAAAATGGAGTTATGCTAATGCTTGCAAAGAAGATTCTCTCTCTACCCATTGTCGAAGACTGACAGCGTCTGGGAGCTTCTGGAGGAGATATTTTTTTATCTCCGTGGACTTTCGACTTTTGGATTTTGGCTTAAAAGGCTTTTGGGCCATTTCTATTCGACTTATTGTTTGGGCCTCATTATAATATATTTGATTATTTTTTTCTTCAGCATGATGATACTGGTATTGGTATGAAGTATTACTATACTGGTTTCATTGCTAACTAGTCTCTTTTAGAAACTCTCAAAAGAGCACCTTTAGGAGAGTCTTCCTTTTATGTACTTGGTTGATAGTATTAGGTTGTGTGTATGGTATATTTTTTACAACACTCTTGTGGGTATTCTTACGCTACTATTTGACGACTGTTAGGTTACAGGCAGATTTAAGTCATGTTTGTTATTTTCTTTTGTAGGAAATTAAGGAGTTTCTGAAACCGTGGTAGTTTGTAGACAACTGGACTTTGAGAATCGTAATTGGGGAACACCACTAAAGGTAGATGAAAACAGAAGACAGGTGGTGGACGGTGGACCCTAATAAAAAGTCTACAAGAAAGCAATTATTTGTGAGTTCTCTTGATTCACTTAGGCGTATTGGAAATATAACTCCACATGTGGAGCAATCTAGTTTACTTGGTTCCGAGATCAGTATTGCATATGGTGCATGTTTCGGGATACAAGGTTGAAGTTCCTTACTCAAAGCACTCTAGGTTAAGACTGGACGAACTCCTTAGTTGTCCTCCATCCTCCAAGTTACGTTGTTCGTTCTCCCTCCTCTTTATCCAAACCATGTGGGTGGGTACTTGTCAAAGACACTCCAACGTTCAAGTTAGTAATGTAACCGAACGGTTGGCTCAACAAGTAATGCATATATTGTGCATCGTGATCCTAAATTCATACCTGAGACCTTTATTTATACTAGTTGTGATGGACCTTTACCTTTCGTCAGTCTAATGACGACCCAATCACACCTTAATCTACATTAGGGGCTTAATGAGTCATTACTATTGGGCACAACTTGGGAGGAAGTCTTGGGAGGACGACCTGGGTTGGACGACAGACTGTACGGTACACAGTGGTGGCTGTGGACTATACTGTACAGATTTATTTTATTAAGTCATCATATATATATATATATATATATATATATATATCATATAATTTACAAGTCTAGTTTATAAGGAAATCCAGTAGAATTCAACCTATTGGGAGTCATTAATGAAGTTTTTGGCAGTAAAAGGCTCGGCCTCAGCAGAATGAGTGATCACTTTGAATCTCTCCCATGGGACTCTATTGGAGGTTTGAGCACCAGGTCCAAAGTTATTATACTCTCTATAGAATAGAGTGTTAAGACCAGAAGTAGTGTCTTCTCACTCTAACCAGCCAATTGTGTCAATTATATCACTCATATAACTTTCCATGATAATAGTTCTCGAATAATTCTTACATGGCCTCCCTAAATATGTTTGGAATTTCTTTTTGACGCCTTCAAACTCGTGAGTGACACCAATCCTATAGTTTTGTATTACAATTCCACTATCTTCGTTATTTGTTCTTCTTTGGGTGGTTATGACGTTATGCTGGCCTGTGAGAGGAATTCTCACTTGGATATCACAGTCTTGTAATACCACTTGAGCCGTGTCGCCAAAAGTAAAATCTAATGTGTCTTCAATAAGACACTTCATAAAAAAATGTATACCCTGCATAACATATAGTGTCTTGATATCCCAACACCTCACAATTGTAAAATGCAGAGAAAACTTCTATTAGCGCTAGGCCAACAACTTGTTTGTTTAAAGGTCTCACGTACTACATTCTTCAAAGTAAACTCTATTAAACCTAGCCATGAAGAATTCATTCTTAGTCTTGGTCACCTTATTGTTGATTGTCAATGCTAGTATTCCCCAAAGTGAGACCGAGGGCTGTTGGAGGATGAAAAAGACTTGGAGGTTTTGAGGTATGATATGGTCGTAGCTTTAGATGGTAGTGATAGTTTCACTACCATTTCTAAAGCCATAGAAGTTGCTTCTGTGTTGAGTTCAAGGAGCATTATTATAAAAATAAAAGGGGGCATATACCAAGAGAATCTAATATTTCCTCCTAACAAGACTACCCTCTTTTTGGTTGGGGTGATGGAAGAGACATCACTATCATTACCGAAACCAAAAATGGGTGATATATGCCCCCTTTTATTTTTATAATAATTCTCCTTGAACTCAACACAGAAGCAACTTCTATGGCTTTAGAAATGGTAGTGAAACTATCACTACCATCTAAAGCTACGACCATATCATACCTCAAAACCTCCAAGTCTTTTTCATCCTCCAACAGCCCTCGGTCCCACTTTGGGGAATATTAGCATTGACAATGAACAATAAGGTGACCCAGAATAAGAATGAATTTTTCATGGCTAAGTTTAATAGACTTTACTCGAAAGAATGTAGTACGTGAGACCTTTAAACAAACAAGCAGTTGCCTTAGCGCTAATAGGATTTTTCTCCGTATTTTACAACTGTGAGGTGTTGGGATATCAAGACACTTTATATGTTAGGCACAGTAGATTTTATTTTTAGCGACATGGCACAGGTTGTATTACAAAACTGTGATATTCAAGTGATAATTCCTCTCACAAGCCAGCAGAACGTCATAACCGCACAAGGAAGAACGAATAACGAAGATGGTGGAATTGTAATCCAAAATTGTAGGATTGGTACCACTCACGAGTTTGAAGGCGTCAAAAAGAAATTCCAAACATATTTAGAGAGACCATGTAAGAATTATTCGAGAACTATCATCATGGAAAGTTATATGCGTGATATAATTGACTCAGCTGGTTGGTTAGAGTGGGAAGGCACTACTTCTGGTCTTAACACTCTATTCTATAGAGAGTATAACTTTGGACTTGGTGCTCAAACCTCCAATAGAGTCACATGGAAGGGATTCAAGGTGATCACTCATTCTGCTGAGGTCGAGCCTTTTACTGTCAGAAACTTCATTAATGACTCCCAATGGTTGAATTCTACTGGATTTCCTTATAAACTAGACTTGTAAATTATACGATGACTTAGTAAAATAAACGGTACGGTCCACAGCCACCACTGTGTATCGTACGGTCTGTCATCCTCCCAAGTCCGTCCTCCCAGGCTGAAACCAGCAGTAATGATTCATTAAGCCCCTAATGCAAATTAAGGTGTGATTGGACCCCAGCGAAAAGTAAAGGTTCATCACAACTAGTATAAATAAAGGTCCCAGGTATGAATTTAGGATCACGATGCACAATATATGCATTACTTGCTTTGTCAACCATTCGGTTACATTACTAACTTGAACGTTGAAATGTCTTTGAAAGTACCCACCCACATGGCTTGGACAGGGAGGAGGAACAACTTAACTTACGTGCCAACCATTCGGTTACATTACTAACTTGAGCCTTGGAACGCCTTTGAAGGTGCCTACCCACATGGCTTGGACAAGGAGGAGGAACAACTTAACTTAGAGGATGGAGGACAACTAGGGAGCCTGTTCGGTCTTCAAGACAACCTGGAGTGTTTTGAGTAAGGGTCTTTAACCCTATACATGAAACAGTGCAACTCCATCTTCTGAATATAGAAGCATTTCAAAGATGAAAACTCTTGAGTCTACTCCTACCATGTTGAATCTGAAAGAAGGAATGAACAGACTGAAAGCTATGTTATCAAAATACTCTCTGCTGGTTTTTCTTTGTCAAATAAAAACTATCTGGAATATAAGCAAGATGAAAGTCGCCAAACTCTTCTTCCACAGGAAAAACTGTTTAGTTTAACTCTAGAGCGTAACAAGCGTAATGGTTTTATTGATAGCAATGATTATGGAATTCGGTCTTTTGAAAATAATTGCAAGTCATGTCAAAATGTAAAGACTTCGGATACCAAACTGGACGAGGAAAACTTAATTTTGATTTCAGCTGATGTTTCTTGCAATGATGAAAATCTTAAGACTGTGGAAATGGAAGATTCTCCCTCATTTAACAAAGATGGTAGATGTGAACCTGGCAGATGGAACGGTTGAGAAAGGGAACGATGAAATATTGGTTCCAAGCCCTCCTATCCCAGAAGTAGCTACTCTGTTGCACTCCTGCAAGACGCTTCCAAGGGTACTTAGATGGTCATGGTCACGATAACTGCTATCATTCAGTACTCGAAGTAGCTCAGAGCGGTCTTACCAAATCAGGTATTGTCATTTCCTCTGGGAAGAAAAGAAAGGGTGTTGAGGTGTTGGTCAATGGAGACAACATAGATAAAATAGGTAGAATTGACAGAAATCCAGAGGTTCATACACGTGGGAATGGTGACGTACAGTTAGAGCAAACATATTCTTTGAGAAGAGAAAAAGAGAAGCTTGGAGATCAGACTTGGAACGACGAGGATCTTGTATGGCTACTGTGTTATGTTGTATAATATATAATTTCAGCTGTTTAGATTGGCCTTTCAACTTTTCAATTATATTGCAGATTCTTAAAAACTTCTTAGCCGGAACAAATCAGTTGCTACCTCCCTTAGTTGATAAGCTAAATTTGAGATTGGTATGTTCTAATATATGGGGCTAGAGTTAGGAAATGATAGTGTTAAAAGAATTGTGGATATTGTTGCTTAGTACTACGTTTTGATTGCTCAAGTGAATTTGTCATAGCTGTTTATATAAACAATTTTCGGCCGCCCTCCCTCAATTTTTAGATTGGCAAGCTGGAAGATATTTTGATACATTTGCAGAAAGTTAAGAAGTTGGAGATTCTTTGTTCTGAAATTCAATCTCAGGTGTGTTAGATTAGATAATCAAATTGAATGCACCTTTCTGGTTATATTATATATCATTAACAAGCTTATATTTTATAATAATTAGAAAATATTACTTCCTTTAAAGACACTGACATTCATTTATGAGCATGGTTCTTTTTTCTCCTTTCTTCCAGCACACAACTACTGACCCTCTAGCCATTCATAAAAAGAGGTATTTTCATGCTGTTTGACTAAATTACACTATGGAATGTGAAATATGCTGTGTGATACGTTTGTGTTATGGAACTGTTTTGGATATAATTGGTGAAGTGAACTTGAAGTAATCCTTTGCAGAACTGTGGAAACAAGAATGTTGCTGTATGATATAGCGTATGATAAAGCAAAATTACAATTATTGAATGTGAAGCGTGACAAGTTACTGGTATTCAATGTTACATGTTCGTATTTACTATTTAGCAATGTCTGCAGTTGGTGATATGAAATTCCTTGTACACAGAAAAAGTTACAACAGTTAAGCTCTGGGCTTCAAAAGTGTGATAAGATAAAATTAAATTTCAACATCCCTTCTTCATCTAAAAGCGGGACAATGGACACTCAAGCTGATTATGGTCATATTCATTCAAAATTTTGTTTCCAGGGAAAATGTCAGGTACTATGATGTGTGTATGAAGTATTTATTTAAATTTAAATTGATCTGGAGGTGGGTACAGGGGGCCATAAATTAAACGTGATTATTGGGAAATGTAATTGTATCTGTGGGTAGTCTGTCCATCGGGAATACATGACAAAAAGTTTGTCGGAAGTAGTCGTGGAGCTGAATAATTTAGACAAAAGTTGATACATACACATATTCAGCCATCCTAGTTACCAAATTTTCATGATATCTTGCAAATATTTTTTAACTTCAAATTGAAGTACACAACACTTGCATACGCATAAGTGCTAACAAGAAATCTCCTTTGAACAAACTTCAGCAATTTAGTACACGATCAATCTGAATCTGTACCTTACATACTAAAATAATTTATAACCAAATTATTTGTAGACATCTTTCAAGTATAATGATTAATCATTGATAGCTGAGTAGTATAATTTCTAGTTACCAGAAATTAGATGACCAGAATTTAAAATTACTAAAATATTATCATTATTTATATTTAAATATTGATACTTTAAAGATACAAACAGCGCTGTCAGTAATCCAAGCCTTAAATAAGTATAAAAAATCAATTATATTTTGCTCAATCCTAAGTTTTGTAAGATGCATGATATATTTTAGTTTCCATTTATCTCCAGTTCTTGTTCATGGTGCAACTTGATCGAAAAAGGTTCGATGTATTGTACTATTTCATTTTAATTGGCAGTATTTTATTGTTCATTGCTAGCTTTCTTGTGGAGAAGTATTGGAAACGAAGCAGGATCTTGAAACCTTGGATTCAAGAGCAAAAGCCCTAAGTGAACTCTTATATGAACACTGCAAGATGGAAGGGGATCAAAGCTATACCAAGATCATGAAAGCTGTTTCTGATTATTTGCAGAAGAGAATGACTTGCAAGTCTTTACTCCAGAATATGAAGGTCTTCTGACTTCAAATATGGTTCTTGTACACATACAAGATATATATCAATTTCTGAATCCTGATAACATCATCTTGTTTCTACTTTTTTCTCCCAGGGTTGGTCTCAGTTATTATGATTATATAACCCAAAGGTAAGTCAATTGTGCTTTGTATCCTTATTTTGTAATTGGAGCTGAAGTATATCTTTTATGATATGACTAAATATGTCAGTTCCTGCTTATTTTGAATGTAGGTTCACAGCAAATACTGATCAATCTAACATAATATTATCAAATAGCTTGAATAATGTGACGATCGGAAAGGTAATTGGTTGACTGTTTATCTGTTTTATTACAAAGTTCAATGTTCATACCAGTTTCTTTTCTCTAACGTTTTTGTTTTTGTTTTTTTTTTTCAGAACTTCCCAAACTTGGATGCTTTTTCTGCATCTGTGTTTGTCTTAAATCCTCACGCAACCAAGAAAGGCAACGGTTCAAGCTGTATGGCACGAGAAACACAGGCTGATTACTTTATTTCTTATGATAATTTTCTTGTAGTAGGTTAATTTTCTTTTAAATTTCATGTTTTCTGTCCTTTTGGAGAGATTACTACATTTATTGTTATTGATGAAGCTGGTGGTTGTTAACAATTAACATTTTTATTTCGGTATCTGATTCGTATGGCCCTGGAAATTTACATTAATGTTGTGGATCAAGTATCGGAATATAGCAAATTATGAATTCTATTTTCCGACATTCTGTTGTAATAATACGCAGATAACAAGTTCACTACTAAGAAATTTGCTAGATGTGATGGAGGAGGTTCAATCAGCTCGGATAGTGCTCAAAAACTTGGTCGAGGCAAAGTTCTATTCTCATTCAGGTAAACAGAAAATTTCTTTACACTTTGAAATACTACTTTCAAATTCTCTTCTTATTTAAGCCCCGGAGTTGGATCCTCAATCGTATGCGGAAAATTCTTTCCATATTTGATTGGAAGTTACTTTGCATCTTCACTTTAATTCATCCTGCTTTTGCAGTTCAGCACCTTGATTTGCAGCTGTCTTTCATTGATTTCTACAGTGGTAGGAAGGTGAAAGTGACCTTTGATATAACATGCTTAAAATGGTATTTTTTCCATATGTATTTTTTTTTTAAATTCCATATCCAATTTTCATCAGAATTTGTGTTCATACTTAATATACACCTGCATATCTAGGCTTAAAAATTATTGTTGTTATTTGCCTAGATATATTTTAAGATTCCTTTCTTTTTTTTTAGTTCCTGTACTTTTTAATTGGTACCTTTCATAAAGCAATTTTGGTAAAATATCAGATTATTTTTAGTTTCTAAAACATCAGATTACAAGATCATAAACAAAGTAATTTCAAGAACTATAAAACATTTAAACTTTACTATTATTATTTTGCAACTAAAGTTTATTATGTATTGTGATGATTGGGTTCAACCAAGCTCACAGGTATGATTTTAGCATTATTTCTAGTGCATTTTATTTTTTCTTTCACAGTGTTGCTGTACATACGTGAGATCATCTTGATTTTTGGTTCAATGTATTTTTGCATTTGCAATGAAAGACGCTGATTGATTTGAAAAATGATTTGAGCAGTGGGGTCTATCCTGCTGCGGTCCTTCCATCTCAAATATATGATCCTTCTAGCTCTAGTGGGGAACAAAAGTCTCTGCCATCATCGCTTGTAGATGAGATAAGAACTGCAACCGAGAGTGTGAGAGTTGGATACTCAAGAATTATTAGGCTTTGCAGAAGTATTTCCCAGGCAGTTCATGCTTGCAATAAAAGCAAATGATTGTGAATTTTCTCCTTCATTGTTGCCAATTTTAGGCTTATTGTTTATTAGTTTCATTTTCTATATCTTCATGCTGATTGAGACGACTGTTGTATAGAATGTGAAATGTGAAAAGTTATTAATTTTATTAAAGAACTTTGTTTAACTTATAATAGTTTTTATAAAGAGATGTTCCATTTATATCATGATTGTAGAATTACTTCCCATTATAACTTGACGTTCAAAAATAAACATGTGATACAGTATGAACGATAGAATACAAATACTGTGATTGCGAAAAATCGGGAAAGGAATTGAATCAAATCAATTGAGTGGTCACGAAAATGACTAAACTGAAATCCCTTCCTGAAAGTGGAATACATTTCTGTATGATATGATATGATAGGTTACTTTCTTTTTATCAATAGCTTTTTTACAGAGATTACGGGTGAGGTCAACATACGAGGTGAATCAGCACTGCAGGGACCAGTTTCTAATTTGAAAAGTTCATTGCAATCAATAAATATGTTGGTCTAAATTCATCTGATTCTGACAATAATTAAAACAGTGTATTCCTCAGAGGATAATGATACTTAAACAATACTTTTTTAACAACATTCGAACATCATTTACATGTCATTTTGTGATTGGTCTATGGTGGTGTTTATGATTATTATTATTGATTGTAGAATAATTTTGGACTAATTACATAATGACACATAGACGATGTTCAGATATTGTAAAAAAAAATTGTCTAAGTATCATTATCCTTCCTGAAAATCGGAACCAACGAGTGCCATGATTCTTCTGAGATAATAATGCTATTTTACTGTGCTTAAATTGAGAATGCTTTGATGGCTGATGCGTTGAAACAGGTTCAATTAGAAGCTCTGTTTAATGAAGTGTAAACTATGATTCTACGAAAAGGTTTCATAAATTTTTCTCGAGTTGTTGGTATAGATCAAAGGGGAATTTATATTAGAAAAAAATTTCAATGTTTGGTCAGTAAAAGTTTATGACTAATTTGTATCCAAGTTGTTCATGCAACGAAAATATGTTTTGTTACTTGTTTTGGAATCAAGGTTAATTGCTTAATGTATGTCTTAAATGTTTATGTTTTTGCTTTTATCACGTTCGTTTTGATTATTCCTTATGTTTTGATTATCCTTTATGTCAATCTGAGATATTATTTGTATATCTGGTCTATTGGGTAAATCTGACCGTATGGTCATACAATATATTATTAATACAATTTCAAGTTTCTTATCGAAATATCTCGAGTTAGTTAAGTATAAAAATGATTTGAGAAATCATAATTTCGTAAACCCACATAAATTCCATAGAAGTTGTTCTACCTAACACTGATAGTGTATATCTAAACTGCACGCAGCATGATTGCATGCATGCTACATGTATTTCCCACAACACAACTTATCTAAAGTTTTCAAAGAGGCAAAAGAAGGAATACATTACTTCTACGGAAGGAGTTCCAGCATTGCAGAGAATGATTTTAGTATACATTTTTTCCTATTATAAAAAATTATAACATTTCAAATTTAGTTGTAACCCAATAATAGTGCAAAACATAATAAAGTTATACCTATAAAAAAAAGTTAGCAAAAAGACTTGGTCAGCAAAGGATGATCACGAAAAATAATGCAATATATATGTTGCTACTTGCTAGTGTTTATTGAGTCTATCGAAGAAAAAGTTATCTCTGACTTACACAAACATCAATAATATTGGGGTCCAACTATATAAAAGATTGACATTGTTCTTTATAAAAAATTTTAAGATAATAGATTAATTGGTCTTTTATCTTTATATAATATTCTACTTTTTCATTTCTATCTAATGTGGGATTTAGACTCACGTTTAGATTCTCAATTGTGTTCATAATCTATGTTTTGTTTACAGTGTTTTGATGCTTTGATGCTTTATCTTTTTCTCAAGTGATATCCAACTTGTGTGCATTCCCTAATTAATGGAGGTATAAAGCAAGCTAAAGGTTGTTTAGTGCGCATGATATGTTAGAGACAGTACTGAAAGAAGGAAAAACATAGGCAAAGGAGCATCTCTATAGCCTTTTTCTTGTCCTTCATTCATTTGCGTGTGCTATGAAGAACCGACTAAACAAATTCAGCCATTTCTGAGAAAGCAAAGAAGATGATGGAAAGGCATGGTGTACAGGGAAAAGGAGATTGATTGAGATTGGATTTTATGTTAGACATTGACCACAATCATTTATAGTATCTTGTCTGATTTTTTGTCCTATAATTGCCCAATTTGTGATGGTCTTGTGCTTAGCATGTATGTCCATTTTCAGTTTATCCTTAATACAATAAAGATTTAAACTTTTATGAAAACTACTTTAAGACGGTTCAAAATTTAAAAAAAAAATAAGATCTTTCTTAATACTTGGATTTTATATCTAATTCAATATCATAATTCAATTATATCACTGTCTATGTTGGATTCTTAATATACGTGCACGTTGATAAATGAATATCTTATACATAAGATTAGATATTTATGAATAATCAATAGTAAATAAACTCTTAATAAACTTAATAATGATACACTTTAAATGATTGGTATAATTAATCTTAATAATTGAATTTAAGTTTGACTTAATTTTAAGTCTGAGTTATGAGAGTCTCATTGGATTGGATGAAAGCATTATTTTAAAAAATATTGTCCAAATTGAATATTGTTAATGTCGATGATATTTGGCAATATGAAAAGGTAGAGTATGCGGGTGATGATGATGAGGATGAAGACTCCAAATGTTGTAGAAGATGTTGTTGACATTAGACCATAATTCTAAATGGAGTTCTGACTTAAGATGACAAGTTTACACAAATGATAAGCAGAATTTATAACATTTAGAATAATATTTCCAATTTGATATTAATTATGAAGTAAAGGTTCAACAACACATAAGATAGTAAGATTTGAAAGATCAAATTGATACACGATATTAAATTTCTTATCATCATTTTAAGTTTAATTTATTAAGTTTGTATTAACAAATTGTATTGTGCTCAAAACTCATTTCAGATTACTATAAATATGGACAATTTTTATTTACTATATCAACTTTGATATATTTTTGGTTAACAATAATTTAAAATTAATATAGAAATTATTATTTAAGAAATATATTTAAAATTTATTCCTACAAATTTCTTTCATAAATTTTCCTTCTATCTTTGTAATTTTAAATTTTTTTATCATTAACAATTTTAATTTCATTATAATATAATTTTCACTACTTAAATTTAAATTTATATCAAATTTCTATTTAAAGACGGATTTGTAATTTTCTAATTTTATCAATTAAAACATTTTTTTTAATCTATCACACTCTCACATCATTCACGAATTCTCGTAAACTTTCTCTTCAATCCCTTAAACCAAACAATACCACAATCTTCTCTCTCTCTTTTTGGCAGACAACAAACAACATAGTACAAAATCATTAAAAAAGCACGACAATTTTTTTTCTTATATTTGAGGCACGAAGGAGCATATATTCAGTAATAATTATCTTTAAAAAAATATTTTTATTACAACAGACAGCCACCAACCATATTCGTTTATAGTCCAGAGGTATTTATTTCCCTTTAGGTACAAGATACAAATTGCTGTGCTTTCAGTGGAATTTCTTACCAGAATAAATGCACTTAAAAAAAATAATTTGTGCTGTTGCGATAAACTTAAATTTTAGAAATTTATTATTTTATTAAATTTGAGTAATATTTAGTTTGATTTGATAGAGATAAAAGAGGAATGGATAGTTATGATTTTGTGTTTATATTAAGTAGAATATTATTTTATGATAGGATAAGAAGATTTTATTTTTAGGTAAGTTATGTTTGATTGTCAATTTTTATTATTTGTAATTGGTCCAAGGTTCAATTTACACCTATTTAAGGTTGTCAAAGTTTAATGAAAATATAGATTGAAAAGTAAAATTATTTATGCGACATTACGAGTGTGTAGTGAGATTTTTCCAACTGTGTTAGATTTTCCCAAAGAACTGTATCAAAAATATCTGGCTTAAAGGCACAGGTCAAATTCTTAACTTTTAAGCTAATAATTCAAGCTTTTACTGATTACTGAAAAGTTCATTTGACAATAGCCATGCACCACAATAATTACTTTTGCCCTTTACACTTGTATTCATGAAAATATCTTTTATTATGGTGAAGAACAAAACACCATCTCATACATTGCCACAGAATGCAACAACATTACTTAAAATAATGCAGAACTTGACAACACCCTATAATGCTTTATAGGCTCTCTTTTTTTCCTCAGAGCTTCAATTACTAAGTGGTCTGAGACACACTAATTTTCATAGATATTATCATTTTTTTTTTCTTTTTTTCTTTGTAACTTGAAATATATATCATATAAAGATTGGTGGAGATTATAGCTGTGATTATTTATTGAGGAACTGAGAGAGCTTTTGGCAAAGGTTGATGAGTGTCAATTGGAATTGGAGTTGGCAGCAACTTGCAATCAACTGAGATTGTTTGAAGAGTATTATTGTTAATGGTGTTGTTTCCTTCTTCAATAGCTTTGTTGATGAGATTGAGTAGAACATGTTGAAGCTCTTTCCCATCTCTCCAACCATGCACTTCTGCCTTTATCTGATTGCAATTTTTTGAAACTAAATCACACAGTGGAAAGCCTGTTCTTGGCATCAAAAAGTCACTTTCTTTTAGCTTCAAACTTGGGCAAAAATCTCCATTTCCATCTCCAACATAGATCACTTTCTTCTTTCCTGCTTCTGCCAGGGACTTTTGGATCCTTTCTATCACCAATCCCTGCATGTAATTTCACAACTTTTCAGGAAAAAAACTTCAAACAAATGAAGTATTTACAGTACTATGATAAATACACAATCATGAGGTATTACTCCATGTTCTGCATAATCATAAAGTAAACAGATTTTGTAAGTAAATCATGGATGTTGGTAAATCAATACATAATCTTGTTACTTTAAAGACTATTATTTAAGATTAATAATGTAATCCTTGATGGATTACATTGACATTTTGTGTAAAATATTTGAGAACTTTTCAGGAGTTATCTTATTTTCTGCTGAAAGTTTTCATGAGACATGATTTTGTGAAACTTTGTCTGGTTCCCTGGACTGTGACATGCATGACAGAGACCAAGAAAGTGGATGATGTGAGGTCAATAATCATAAAGTGCTAACATTATGTTAATATAATATCATCAAAGGTGGAATTGGCCAAAGCTCCCTCCAATAACTGTCTTGTTATTATTATTCATTAGCCAAATACTGAGGAATTAAAGTGATAAATCAAGGATTCAAAGCATAAAAGATAAACTATAAATCATTAGAATGAATGTGAGAGTTAATTTAATTGCATGGCCATAAGTAAATAGATGTTCAGAAATAATGCAATTGCCTTGCACATGTTTGGTGGACAAAGATTGCATCCATGGGAAGATTTTAGATAATCATGGTATGGACAAATGTTGAGACTCCCTTCTTTGACATAGCTGGGGTTGCAAATAATCTCTGAGAAACAGTTCCACACTCCATGATGCTGCAGAATTGTCTCAATGAAGAAACTATTTGCATCACTCACAATCTTCAAATCACACCTGAATCAGTTCTCGGTGTTGAAAATAATCTAAGTGTAAGTCATCATAATAAACCTTAATAAACATGTGTTCATCCACACCACAAGCTCATTAGGATGTGTTCATAGGAGAATGAATGGAAGAAATTAAAGGGTAGGTTTGCATTGAGAAAAATATTTTCTTTTCTTACTTTTTTTATTACAAAATCATCGTTTAGTTCATGCTAAAAAGGTATTTCCTGTTGTCAAATGTACTAAAGGGTAAAAAGAAAGTAACTTGTTCTCTGTATTTCTTGTAAAAGTATCCAAAAAATCAGCATGCAGATTAAAAACCAGATAATGGTTTTGTAGTTGAAAGTAGAAACAAAAATACTGTGTCATTTTACCCAAGGGAATAAGCTGCCTCAATAGCAGGAACAATGCAAGGATGCATTGGTGTCCTCTTCAGAATTTCAACAATGTCTTCAATGGTTTTTCCTTGTGAATGAAGTTCTTTCATCATTCTATCCTGCAAGATTCAGGAAAAACAAAATATACCAACCCAAGCATGAAAAGAAGAAATCTTGAAGATTTTATGACTAGTTAAAAATAAAAAGGTAACCATGAGAGGGTTCCAAGGCATGCTAGGAAGAAGCTGGTAGAACTTTTGAGTTAAAGCAGTGTCATCAAGCACCCAATTATCACTGTCACACTCAATGATTGTTGAGTCAAAGTCAAAAATGAGCATAATCTCAGCCATTTTGAGTGCAGCAGATCAAATGTTTGAGATAATCTGTGAGGTCATGCAGTGAGTGAGAGGGTATTTATAGGGAAAGAAGGTTAGAGGTTGCACGAAAGCATCATAATAGAAGCATTATTAGATAAGATATTATTGCAGTCAGAGTTAGGAAAAGCCACTTTCTATATACTTTTTCATATTTTCTTTTGTTGGAGCAAGTAATTTAGAGAAGATAGTGCTGCATGACACCCTCCTGTGGTGGCATTAGATAGATATGTTAATGTTACTAACATGTTAATTAATTAAGAGTCTACTTAATTCTAATCCAATTCTACAATAATTTATAAAGTATAATTTATACTTATTTATATATTTCAAATTGATCTTATTTTAAATTAATTTAAAATTTTGAATGACTACCTTCACTTGTAATAATCCTTCTATGCAACTAGATGTTTAGATTTAATTTACATGAATTGTGTCTCTTTAATTAACTAATAAAACTAGTGCCATCCATTTTAGGGTAAAGAAACATGCTATAATCTCAAGGTGTTGTTTCACTGTAAATGTTCTCTTTTAACAATGGAACTCAGGTATTTATTATTTTATTTTTGGTTTGATTTGATAGAGATGAAATAGGGATAGATAGTTATGATTTTATGTTAATCTAGATAGAATATTATTTTATGATAGAATAAGCAGATTTTATTTTTAAGTATAGTTTTTATTATTTGTACTTGGCTTACCTACAATGGATTGAAAAGTAAAATTATTTGTGTATAGTGAGATTTTTCCAACAAAATTATTTTAAAAAACAAAAAAAGATAATATCAAGTGTAAAATATTTATGTGTGCTTTAGTTTTGAAATTTTGACTTTTACTTTCATCCTTTGTATGATTGAATTTGGATTTATATGTCTCAAACACTTTTTGTAACAAAACTTTCCAAAATTTTCAAAATAAGATATTTGGAATGAAGTTTTTAGAATAAAATTTCTAAAATGCACTAGATACATTCTGGAATAAGTTTTTCAGAATAGAATTTTCAAAATAAAATTTCTGAGATAAGTTTTTCATGATAACATTTTCAAAATAAAATTACAAGATAGTATATAATGTTTTTTTTTTAATGAATTTGGGAAACATCTCTAAATGAAATATGTTTTGAGAAAAGCTTTTCTAAATGCATAAAATGCCTTCCAAAAAAAGTTTTATAGAATGAATTTTTTATGCATTGTTCTTTTTTATTCCTCTCCAGTAACGGCGATGATGGAGGAGGTTTCAACGGTAATAGTACAGATAAATAAGGGTTTTTTAGGATTTTTCTTATTATTATAGAGTGCCGTTAGTAATTTTGGACGTGCAAAAAGCAATAGCCTTAAAAAAGTTCAGGTGTACATATAGCATGTTTTGGTTTAACTAGTAAACCTATAAACCTAGTTAAGTTGTATTATTAGTTACATTCTATACTTGGATTCTCTAGTGTGTGTTTTTTTTTCTGCATATTATGCCTTTAAAATATAATCATAGAAATTAATTTTGATGTTTTAAAATATAATAAAATATTTTCCATGGAAAACCATTGTCTAGCCCATAAAAATATGCAGTCTGCAAGGAAATTGGGCAAACCAATGTTTGTATTTGATAGGTGTCCACCACCATTTCCAACATTTGGAAAGAGTCAAGGTTTAATTAAGGTTGTTAATAATCAAAATCGAATTATGATACATTACAAAAGTTACAAAACCATGAAACTATGGTCGAACTGGTAGAACTTTGGGCAAAGCCTCATGAGCAGAGACTGACAGAGTCTGAAGCTTACAATCAGATGAAATGAAGGAAGAATTTTGCTCCATTGATACTTTGTTGATCAAATACAGCAAAACTTGTTCAAGTTCTTCTCCATCACTCCACCCATGAATCTCAGCCTTAACAAGTGACGGATCTCTGCATATCAAATCCCACACCGGAAAATTCTTCCTTGGCATCATAAAGTCCTTCTCTTTCAACCTCAAACTTGGACAATAGTCTCCACTTCCATCTCCAAGATAGATCAATCTCTTATCCTCTTCTGATATTGAATCTTCAATTCTCTCTATCACTAAACCCTGCAATCATTCACACAAAATTACATTTTTCAATCTTTCATAATTCAACATGATTTCAAATTACAAGAACCTTCTCAGTCAGCATAAGAAGCTTCAACCCAACATTTCATAATTTTGTATTTGTCTGGAACTATTGGTGGGGCCTAGGTCAAAACTAATCCTTATTTTGTATTTCAATCAAATCCTGTGGGCTCATACCAGAGACAAAACCAGAAAGGCATGGTTGCTTGGTTAAGAAAATTTTTGGTATTTTTTAAGGCCAAGAAATCAGGAGACAGCACTCCACAGTTAGCACTTGTCAACATGATTAAAAATATAAAATAATATTTTTCCCAGAAACTAGAGCCAGTTAACATCAACTTGGATACAGTATCAGGAAATGTGTATAGTTGCCAACTGTTTATACAAATAGTAGTTTTGAGTTTTTAAACAAGGTTTTTCAAACTCAGTAAAATTTCAATTCTCACCATGATTTTTGATAAATGAATGAAGGGTCCACACTATTTCAAGAAAAGCTATCTTTTAGCAAAGAAAAATAAGGTATTATTTCAAAGAAAGTTATCTTTTAACAGAGAAAAAATAAGGTAGTGGATGAAAAATGACATTTATATTTACCTTACACATGTTTGGAGGACACAAACTACAGCCATGAGAAGCTTTGTTGAAATCATGGTAAGGTAGAATCCTTAACCTTCCTTCTTCATTCACATAACTGGGGTTAGTATTGATCTCTGAGAAATATTCCCTTATTCCTAAGTGCTTCAAAATTGACTCAATGAAAAACATGTTTGCATCACTCACAATCCTCAAATCACACCTGGGAAAACAAATGCCACCATAGATTTAATCCACAAAAATCAAATTAAAAAAAGAAAAAACACAGAATCAGAATTTGTTCTTGTGAAAATACATGCATAGTTACTCACCCTAAAGAATGAGCTGCTTTAACAGCTGGTACTACTCTGGGGTTCAATGGAATCTTATGCAGAACCTCTTCAATATCCTTAATGGTTTTACCGTGTGTGTGAAGCTCCATCATCATCTTGTCCTATAAATCCAAAACAAAAACACAAAAGAACTTCGTTATTCATACAGAATTAAGGAAAATTAAAAAATATACAAAAAAAAGGTAGGAAATAAGTGTAAAGAGGAATAGAAAAATCAGATGTAATTCTTAGATATATTTTAACTATTATGGGTTGAATTGACGCATTAAAGGACAATGTATGTTGATCTTTAATGCAAATCTTTTCAACCAAAAATGGAAAATGAAACTTTCATATAGTTAGCAAAAGCATGTAAATTTTGTTCATGAAAAAGAAGTGAACATGTGACTACAAAGGCTTACCATGAGAGTGTTCCAAGGCATCGTGGGAAGGAGTTGGTTGAACAAATCTGTGAAACCCAATTCGTCGATGACCCAGTTGTCGCTGTCAACATCGACAATGGTCTTGTCAAAGTCGAAAACAACCACAATTCCAGACATTTTTGTTTTGAAAATGGAGAAAATCTGAATGGCCCAGAAGAACAAACTTTCTTCTCAATAACAAGGCTCTAATGGGGGTTTTCCAAGATCGGTTTTTGGCTTGGTTGTAATAAAAGAGAATAAAAAGAGTATTTATAGGGAAATGTGGGTTAAGGCTAAACCTAAAATCCAACCAGAATCTTTGATTCCAAAGGAATATTACTTGGTATAGGGATAGTTCCTGGAAGAGAAGGTGGCCATGGAAATTTCAAAACCTAAAAAAGCTTCATTTTAGCCTAGAGAAATTTCTAGTGGTGGCATTTCAAATTCAATCTAAACCGTTTGATTCTGAGGAATATTAGGTGATCAGAAGATTGAGAATAAACCTGGGAATGAAGGAATATTCCATTAGGGAATTGGATGCATTTTATGTGACTATGAAAGAGGCTGCTCCATCAAAAATCATGAGAATATTCTAAGTATAATCTATTCCAGTAACGTAATGTAATAAATTCAGGCAATTTATTTTTAAATTTAATTTACGGTTCATTAAATGTCTTTTGTGTTTTTCTAGTATTGTAATTATTGTTTGTCCCTCGTCAATTAATTCGGACTAATACAGGATTTGACAAAAAAAAATAGTAATTACTTTATTAAAAAAATAAAAACTGTGTTAATTTATTTAACTTTTATCTAAAAAAATAGTTTATAAAATTATCTAAAATAGCTTACAATTTCACAAACACTATTCATGAATTGTAGTTAAATGCATAAACAATCTTTCTCTTTTGATCACTGTTGATTCTTGAAGAAGAATAGTGAAAATAGGAAAAATGAAGACTCAAATATAAAATTTAAAAAAGAAAAAGACAAAGAGAAGGAAAAAAGTGACATGATATTAATCATTGACTGAAGTTTGAAGCAAAAACATTAATTGTAAAGTTAAAAGGGAAAAAATCTATTTATTTTGAAATTGAACTGTCATAATTAATATAAGTACATGTACACTAGTAAAAATATAATAATCTAAAATATATTTAAGAGTAGGAGAAGAGAAGATGCGAAGATGATATTAATATTGATTAATTTATCATTAAATAGAAAACTAATATACTAAGTTTTATTTTATAAAAATTACCTTAAAGATATTTTTTACATTGTGTTTGGTTGAGGCGGACATCGTGTAGAAGAATATCTGCTAAGATTGATTTTGGATTTTACTCGTGTTCGTTTTGATGAATTTTGAAAAAAATAAAAGAAAAATAGATGATTTGTAAGATTCTATCATATCTCACTATTTAAAGATTTGTCTGGATTTGTTGTAATAAAAGTGTAAAACTTATTTATGACCTTAAACAAAAGTCAAAATGGTAAAAAATCTTTTTATCATAAATGAAGTAATCGATTCCAAAACAGAGATAATCGATTCCAAGTGTGGGATGCATGTTACATACTAACTTCGCCATTTTTGAAGAAGCTTGAGATTGATTCAGAGGTTGAAGAGGAACGACAAATCAAGCAGCTTGAGGTTGAAGAAAAATGAAACCATATTTATTTATAATCATGATTCTAATCAAATGTTTTCAATAATAAAAATTAACACATATTTATATTTATATTTATTTCACACACATTATTATAATAAAATGATTATGAAAAATTAAATTTTTATATTTTTAAAAAAATAACAAAAATTAATATAAAAGATTTATAGGTAAAAATATCATTTTTCATATTTAAAGCATAAAAAAAATCCTAAAAAATGTGTAGAAAACAGATATTGGTATTTGATAGAAATTATAGTGGTCCACATCTTAGACCAGTTCCAACATTAGCAACTTTAGTGAGCTTTGGAGAAGGTTAATCAAAGAAAAAACAAAAAACCTTAAAGTTATTATGATACATTTTTCTTATAAACTAAGCTAAGAACTGTTTATGGCCGAACTGGTAGAACTTTGGGCAAAGCCTCCAAAGCAGAGACTGACAGAGTCTGAAGCTTGCAATCAGATGAAATGAAGGTAGAATTTTGCTCCATTGATATTTTGTTGATCAAGTGCAGCAAAACTTGTTCAAGTTCTTCACCATCACTCCACCCATGAATCTCAGCCTTAACAAGTGAAGGATCTCTGCATATCAAATCCCACACCGGAAAGTTCTTCCTTGGCATCATAAAGTCCTTGTCTTTCAACCTCAAACTTGGACAATAGTCTCCACTTCCATCTCCAAGATAGATCAATCTCTTATCCTCTTCTGATATTGAATCTTCAATTCTCTCTATCACTAAACCCTGCAATCATTCACAATAAATTACATTTTTCAATCTTTCATAATTCAACATGATTTCAAATTACAAGAACCTTCTCAATCAGCATAAGAAGCTTCAACCCAACATTTCATAATTTTGTATTTCTCTGGAACTATTGGTGGGGCCTAGGTCAAAACTAATCCTTATTTTGTATTTCAATCAAATCCTGTGGGCTCATACCAGAGACAAAACCAGGAAAATTATAAGTATTTTTTAAGGCCAAGAAATCAGGAAACACATTCCATTGTTATAGGATCAATTCATGACTCACGAACACGTTGAGTCACGTTAGCAGCCATCTTTATGATTAAAAATAGAAATAGTACTGTCCCATAAGCTAGAACAATTAACAAAACAATATCTAAAAACGTGAGTTGTTGCCAACTGCTATAAACATTTAAGGAAAGACGAAAGTTTAAATTTTCAACATGATTTTGACCAATCAAACAGGTGACTAAGAAGAACAAATCTTTGATCATAGAAAAACAGCTTCTGTATTTATTTACCTTGCACATGTTTGGAGGGCACAAATTGCAGCCATGGGAAGCTTTGTTGAAGTCATGGTAAGGCAGAATCCTTAACCTTCCTTCTTCATTCACATAACCGGGGTTAGTATTGATTTCTGAGAAATATTCTCTAATTCCCAAATGCTTCAAAATAGTCTCAATGAAAAACGTGTTTGCATCACTCACAATCCTCAAATCACACCTGAAAAAACAAATGTCACTGTAAATTTAATCCACAAATCACATTTACCATAAAAAAAAGAGCATTAAATAAACAGAATTCTGTATTAAGAGATGCATAGTTACGTACCCTAAAGCATGAGCTGCCTTAATAGCAGGTATTACTCTTGGGTGCAAGGGAATCTTACGCAGAACCTCTTCAATGTCCTTAATGGTTTTACCATTTGAATGAAGCTCCATCATCATTGTGTCCTTTAAAAACCAAAAACACTCGGTTATTCATGTGATTTATTAAACCATGCATTCTGCAAAGTTGAATTTAAAAGATAAACCAAAAAAATGACAATACAGAGTATAAACAATTCACAAATGAAATTATAATTCTAACAGAAGAATTAACAACACAAGGTAAATTTCGTCTGAAACTTAATAAAACGAAATGTGACGACAAAATGGCTTACCATGAGAGTGTTCCAAGGCATGGTCGGAAGAAGCTGGTTGAACAAATCGGTGAAACCCAATTCGTCGATGACCCAGTTGTCGCTGTCGACATCGACAATGGTCTTGTCGAAGTCGAAAACAATCACGATTCCAGACATAATCTGTTTTGGGAATGAAGAAAAAAATACAAAAAAAAAAAACTTAATGCTCTGTTTGGGTGTGTATAAGGTGCTTTCAAGATTGGTTGTTCTTGGCTTGGTTTTACATTCGGAAGAGAAAATGGGTATTTATAGTGAATATCAGTGAAAGAAAAAAAAAAAGGAATCTTTGATTCCGAAGGAATATTACATGGATAGTTCGTGGTAGCAAAGATGGAGGCTAAAAATTAAAAACTGAAATGTGGCCGTTTTTGTTTACCGTCACAGAAAAAGTTAAAATTAAATCTGAACCGTTAGATGAAATGATATAGATAGCGAAAGGATCAGAGGGTGTAGGTTGATTGGGTCTGAGAGGAAAAGAAGGGAATAAAGGGAATATTCGAGAAGGAATTGGATGCACTTTAAGAGACTCACCTGACTGGAAATCCACTTCTCACATAGCATACAAATTACAATACGTTGCACGAGAATATTCTGGGCATATTTTAGAAAAGGTTAATTTCATTTTTTTTTTCTGTTTTTCAATTAATAAATATTGGATTTTAGAATCAATATAGATTATATTATGATTAATACTTTTAACATATATAGATTAATTATGATCAAAATCTAAGCTATGCTAAGTAAATATTTTTAGTACATAAACTGTATTTTAGATTTATAATAAACTATTTGTGTTCTATTAAAATATATATATTTTTTATCGATGGCGTGATTTGAAAGATTGCAAAGTTACTTCAGGATTAAAGATGATGAAACTAAATTCAAATAGATAACCAATTCAGAAAATAAGTATTAGATGAAAATAAAAATAAAGTTTGATTTGAAAGGATTATTTTTTAGGAAAATAAATCAATCTTTAATTTTTCTAGAAGAGACATGAGTTAATTAGAGTTGGAATAACTGTTAAAAAAGTTAAAAGAAAAGTATAATTTTTAACATTTAGAAAAATATGTGAATTAATGAGAGTTATAATAATTCTTAAAAAATAATCAAATAAAAATTTATTGTAATTGAGTGAAAATTAATTACAACTATATTTAATGAACTGTGATAACTATATATTTAATTTAAATTTAAAAAATTATGTATATTTATTGGTAAAGAAAACATACTCTAACTATATGCGAAAACGAATTTTAAATTTATTATAGTAACATATTTAATCTCTTTAGCAAAATAATTTTAAAATATCAATTACTTTTACAAAAAAAAATATATTAAAAAAATACGTTGTTTGGGTATAAAATTTTAAAAAAATAAAACAATAATTCTATTAAAATGATTAAAATTATTCTGTATTAATATTTTTGAATTATTAACAGTTGTTTGATTAAGTAATTTTAAGTAATTTGTAAAAAACATGAATTATTTATTTAAAGAAACATTTAAAAGGGAAATCAATTTAAATTTTATACATTTATTTTACTTTTAGTTATAAAACTACTTATACTGATACCTTTCTTGCATACTTTGTTTCATTAAATATGTTGTTACTCTTAACATATTAATGACATTTATTTGATATTCAAATATATTATTGATATTTACCCAAACTAATGACATTAAAAAATGGGACTGAGTGGTCTTTTCGTTTGTGCTTTGCAAATGAGACGTCAAAATTCAAACTTTGGAGGTCCCCTCCAAAAAAAATTGTCCCTTCCACTTTTATTTTAATATTTGTAATCATTCATTATTTTAAAAATGTTAAATATTTTTTTTTTCTAAATTATTATGTGATTTTAATTTTTATTTTTTTAAAATTTTGATTAATTTTCATTTTTTTCTTTTTAAAAAATTTTAAATATAGTCGTTTATTATCAATCACGTTAGTATTTTTTTTTATGTGACTAAGAGTGTATCACATAACTTCTTGTATATAATAATATGCGACTGTCACGTCATCATCTTTCCATTAGAATCTTAACATCACGAACTACCATCAACCACCATCCATTGACATGAGTGACTACTCTCCGAACCACCACAAATCTTCAACCATGGTGAATCAAGACCACAACTCACTAACACCGACAACACACTAGATCTTCACACAAACCTTGTATCCTCAATTGTTCAACAATCTCCACCACGAGCCATGAGAACGTGAGCATCCACTTGAATCTCGACGAAGTAGCAACAAACGAAAACCCTAAATCACAACAAAAACCACACACCGTTGAACCTTAAAGGCAAGACGAACACTTGTAACATACTACTTCATGATAGCTCAGTTGGACCAACCCTAACCATTGTCCTCTGCGAGCATGAAAATCCTAATCATGGTGAATGAGGAAAACTACAACGTGATAGTCTCTCATTAGACAATCCTTACCTCATAAAAAGTTAATTTTAATTCAAAAAATAAAATTAAACATGTGACAACCATTTGTTATTATATATAACAGATTACATGACAAATTGTTAATCATGTTAAAAAAAAATTAACTCTGTTAATTATAAATGACTAACCTTTTAAAATAAGAAAAATTAAAATATATCAAAGTTTCAAAAAATTAAAATCTCATGATTGATTAGAAAGAAAAAGACATATTTAACCCTTTTAAAAAATCCTTCTTCTTATAATTTGCAGAACCCATCAAGAAAAATATTTCTATTATCTTTTAATGAAGCTTTTAAGTTAGCAAATTTATTCTTTATTATTATGATTTTAAATTTTTAAAAAATTAATAAATATATAAATTTGTATATTTATATATTATTAATTTCAGTCGTTTGTATGTAATATGAGAATTTCAATTCATTTTAAATTCACATTGAATTTCCAACGATAATTAATATGTGATTAACTTAACGTACCTAATCAGATCCAATTAGATATAGGAGTTCCTTATTAATGTCCCAGACATTTTTTGCGTAAACTTTGGAGATAGATACCTTTGATTATTATTATTAGTATGATTAACATGTGTTAGATTGTGGTGTTATCCAATATTTCATGCATTAAACTTTTATTTATTATCATTATTATCTGCTTCGTCAGTTCTTATATCATCAACATATACGAAGTGGTTTTGGCCTGCTAATGGAAAATCGTGATTCTGCCACCTTTTTTGTCTCTTGAATTTTTGTAATCTCGTGATTTCTATATTAAAGGTTGTATTACCATTAGCTGGTGATGACAAAACAAGGGACCCAACATGCATGTTGTTTTTCCACACGATTCTGCTAGTGTTTCTTTGCATCACCACTTTTATTAAATTTAATTAGATATTTTTTATTTTTTATTTTGTTCCAAGCTTTTCCACTTCAATCAATCAGGTCAATTTCCTCCTCAGGAACGTCACTGTCGGGGAAGCTATTTCAAATTGATTTCATAGGTTTTTTTATTTTAAAATTAAAATTAAATGTTTCTATTTCTTAAATTTTTATAAGAAATTAAAATTTATCTCTACTTCAAATTTAATTTAGTTAATAAAAGTTGAATTTAGATCTAGACTTAATTACTTTTTTAATAATTTCGTATTTAAAATTTATGTTTCTGAATAATTAATTCAACTTGAATTCAAACATCCGTGTGCTGTATTGATTTTAATTTATATTAAACTGTATGTATCTTCTTCTATCCAAAATGTCACCAATTGCTTAATATTAAAACTATTGACTGCAGTCGTCAGTTGTTGTATGAATTGAATTGGTAGATTATTTGTGTGGTGCGTGGTATTGTAATGAATTTAGGGTTCATGTCAATAGGTATTTCAAACGTTGAAAAGGCAAAGATCATATCAATGGGAGGTATATGAGATTACAGAATGGTTTGACTTTAAAAACTTATTTTCCAAAAGTGAGTTACCAGTACTAATTATCCATTGTCAACTATAATTATTAACTTTAAGCTAACATAAGGTTAATTAAATACCAAACATTGCTAAATTCTAATATTTTCATTAGTGAGAAAGAGTTTTTATAACTTTTTTTTCATAAGTCATCTTCTCAGCAACATTTAATCGTTGCATTTCTATCTCCTTCAATATCAAGAACTTCTGCATTCATAGGTGTTTGGTATTGATATTCATCTTGTAAAGTCTTATAACTTTTAATTTGATAAACACATAGTTAAAATATTTTGAATTTAGATATAAATAACCAAATACATTAATTAATAGTTTGTGATGTATTTAAATGGTGGGCTGAGTTTACAAATTAAATTTCGTATTTGACTATTTCTTAACCACACTTAAAAGTAGAAGTATTAGTTTATAAGTAAAATAATAAATCACATCTAAATAAATTATTTACGCAAAACCAAAGTAAATCAATTTCTTGAATTTATAAAAATAATTTTCTTTATAATAATGGAAAATTCTATTTCTTTTGTGTCAATTATTTAAATGAAGGAAACAACCTACTAAAGTTATTCATTATTTGTGATATTAATTATTATTTTTATATTGTTTCGAAAATTGGTGTAAAACACATTTTCCAACCTGTATAGAAAGATTTTTATGTAATTTTTCGCTTTCACCAGATTGCCATAAGCATCTGTATTGAAAAATGAAACCTTAAATATTAAATTTAATACTAAAATTATTAAACAAATTCTCTCAAAACATGAGAACATGTGTAAATGGAACTAGATACTTCAGTATACAGGAAGTATCAATGTTGTTGTCCACCGAATAAGAACAGTCATCCAAGTGTCTCAATAATGGCACACCCTCTTGTCCGGCAGAAGGGAAAGATCTTAAATATTCCTTCTAAATCTACCACACCATTAACAAAGACACCGGTTGATCCAAAATTATTCCATAATCAATTATAATAATCATAAATATCAATCACAAAATAATACGTAAATAATATTCAAATATTGTCAAAAAACTGTTGTATAAGTATCATTATCCATTATTAAATTTAGGATAATGATATTTAGATAACATTTTTTTGACAACATTTGAACATTCATTACGTGTCAATCTGTGATTAGTAAAAAATTACTCTACATTCAATAATAATAATCATAAACATAATTGTGGAGTAATTTTTGACCAATCACAGATTAACACATAATCAATGTTCAAATGTTGTCTAAATATCATTATCCTTAAATTTAATTTATTTTGAAAAAAAAAAGTTTAACCACACTATCATTCGTAATTGAAAATAATAAATAACATCACTAAAACATTAAATACACATAACACAAATATTCTGCTTTATTTTAGTTAATAAAATTGTTAACTTTTTATATTTTTTATAATTTGAAAGTTCTTTGGAAACGATAAAAATAATACAAAATCAATAAAACACGAAATTAATACTCATATAAAATATTAATGTTACTTTTAATTCAAATATCGAGACCATTAATTTACAAGTTTTTATCTTTATCAATTATACGAGTCTTTATATTTGTAAAAGAAAATATTAATCTAATTTTGTTTGGTTAAATTACTTTTAATGTTATTATTTGTCATTTATCAAAATTCAGATTAGATAAATGTCAAAATTTAAATATTTTTATTTAAAATGTGTTACGTTTTAAAATCAGAGATTTCAAATTAATAAATAGCTTATATTTTTACATTTAACAAACTTAAATTTTAATATTTTTAAAGATAGTAACACCAATTTAATCAAAAGGTTACATTAAGTTTTTTACAAAAATAAAAAGCCAATTAGATAAAAAAAAAAAACAAATATAAAAAACAAAAAGGAGTAATAACCAAATAAATTATTAATTAAGCCTGAATCTTAAAGAATAAAGAATATAATTACAATTGAAAAATAGTAATTATGAAGAACATTTCCTAACCATGATCTTTAGCGTATAGAAAACGCAGCCTGACAAAGTCCGTCGTCATCTGCCAAACATACAAATCCAGATCCCAAAAATTTTAAGGCCTTGTTTGTTTCTTTGTATTGTTGCAATGCAAAGTGTCCCATTTTTGGTTGTCTTTAGAGACACGTGGTATCTATAAGACAGCACAACATAACACGGTGCATGCTATCTTACGTAGTAAATAACACAAACCAAACAACATGTTTCCCATTATTATTCTAACTTGATACGTATGGATTAGTTCGCACAACATGCACTGGAAACTCAACGTGGCACTCACGAACTAACGTGAAAGTAGTTCACGAGAAAGAACAAGCATCTGCATCAACTTGTTCACTTTTTCAAGCTTGTGGTTGTTGATTTTTTATTTCATATAAGAAAATATAAGAAAATTGATACATATATATTTTGAAAAAGTTTCAGTGTGAGGTCGAGTCACCTAATCCTTTCATAATTTCACTGCTTGCTCGTTCGTCCTCTTTGTCTAAGTTCGTCCGGGAGGATCCCTGTCAAAGGTCTTCCGATGTCAAAGTCAGTTAACAAGTTCTTTTGATAATCAGAGTGCAGAATTAAATACGCAATAAATGAACCCATTTATCTTATATATACTATTGGTTATGGGCCTAAGATTAAAGTGACTCTAATCAGGTCCAATCATAGCCTAATAGCCTTAAACATTATTACTTCTAATTAAATTTATGTTACTTTAATTTTTTTACAGTCTCTCGGTTTTGACCGTTCGGTCCTCTACCTCATTAGGGACTGGCCGTCCATGTCGTCCGACGGGTCCCGATACACATATAATCTAAAACAGTGAGTATTTTATCTTTATATTATGTGTCAGATGAATGTAAAAATATGATAGCCACAAAAACGAACCATGTTTCTTCCACTTCTTTCACTTTTTTAAAAATGTACGTGTTGTAAAGGAAAGCCAAGAAAACTTAACAAAAGCTTCTTTTTTTTTTTTTTCTTGAATGATAAGTGAGTGACAGGTATTTAGTTGGGTAGGAACACGGAATTGAGAATGCAATAATAAATGAAATTAAGTTTACGTTGATTGACACTGAGTGAATGAGTGAGGGAACAAAAGAACATTTTGGCAGACGTATATTCGTTTAAACTCTAAATCAAGACAAGACAAGGGATAAGTTTCTACAATTTTCCACGATTGCAAGTTTCTACGTTTTTAATTTCGATTTTTTTTATTCAGTTTCATGTGTCTGTGACTTTTTTAATAAACAATAATTTTAAGATTTTAAGATATATTTTAAAAGTTTAATATACTAACATCAATGTATTTTTAATGATGAACAAGATAATAAAAAAAACCCAACAAAAAAACTCTAGTTTTCATAGCAATAGAGGTTATTATAGGTTTTGGTATTTCATATTAGTGTATTTGGGGATGTATATGTCTTCTTTTATTTGTAAAAAAAAATTCCTTTATCGATTGAATACTAATTTTTAACACATGATTTCGTATTTTCTATTTATTTTATAAGACATTTTTAACTAATTCGTATGAATCTATCTAATTTAATTATTACTATTAAATTTATTATACTTTGTAATCTAATTTTGTAGTATTATTCTTATATTAACAATGTGTTATATTCGTTAACGGTGTGAACTTATAAAATTAAGATATATATACCAATTTAAAAGAAAAACTTTAATGCATCTTAAAATTGGAGAATTTCGTATATAAAGATCATTTATAACACTTCATTATGGTATTATTTATGCGATATTTATTTATATCATTTTTCATATATTTAGGTTAACAATCATATTTCATTCACATCAATAAAGAGCTAGAGTAGGTAATATTACTTACTTAAACTATTCACTTTTTTTCTCTCATACACTTCCATCCATAAAACTTTGTCAAGATTGATCTATATTTTAAAAGTACTCTCAAGATCTCGTTGCATGTCTTGTAGAATCCAAATCTTGAATTATATGAAAACATTTGGTGTCTACCGTGAATCTTAATAAAATTATCTTCGACCTCACTCATATATCCCCATAACCAAAACAAAACATTTCGGGCAAACACTTAAAATGAATCTAAACTCCATGAATACCATTCATAATCAAATTCAGCAATTATTGAATCAGAACAATTCAGGAGACAATATCAAACTGACCTTAGGAATGTACAGGAACAAACAGAGACACCTTTAAGAACCCAAACCGAAACCCTAACTCAACAATTGAAACAACAACACAAAGCCAATCTACATGCACTAAAGGCCAAGCTAGAGGGCCTAGAAGGAGAAATGTCACCATGACCCACTCACTCTCGAAGATGGTTTCCAATGGTCAAAACCTATTATTTCTCGGTCAGAGCACTTGATCAAATTTCTCGATCAGAGCACTTGATCGAGAATAGTTCAAGAACAACAATCAATCTCAAGAAGCAAAAGTAAACCCCTCAAACGATACAATGAGCATTAGAGAGTATTTACCCAATTATCAATCAAATATATTAAAGAAACTCACCTAGTTATATGATAGTTTGAGTATATGTAAAAGCTTTAGTATATTATGTAATAAATAATTTATATTTAAAAACATTCTATTTAAATTTAAATTAATTCTTAATCATATCAAAAAATTATTTTAATAGATTTTAAGAAAATCAAAAACATAAAAAAGGGTAAAATATTATTTTTAAATTTAAGTATCATTAATAAAAATGATGATTTTTTTATATGAAAGAAAAATTTAAATGAAAAATCACAATTCAAATCTATATTACTTTAACTTAATTTGAATAAATTTATTTTAAATTTAAATTTATAATTTTTTTATTTCAATTCTAATCTATTTAATTGAATTTAGGTTGGATGATTTTTTAGATTTTGAAAATTCAAAATCAAGGTACGTCTAAGTCGAGTTAAGATAATCGATCAAGTTAAGCCAAATTAGTCCAGATCAAATGTTGAGTTAAGACAAACTGAGAATTAAGTTGGATCAAGTTAGTCTAAGTCAAAAGTCTCAGGCTAAGATGTCCCGACAAAAGGTTTATTTGAGTTTTCTTGGGTCAAAGGATTAAGAAAGGTTGACCAAAGTTGACTCAGGCTAAAAATCGAACCTAGTCAACTCAGATTCAAGTTGAATCGAGTGAGTTAGTCCTAACCAAGTTAAGATGACTTGGTGCATGAGAGGTTGCTCAAACCCAAGTTAAGACAAGTGAACTAGACCTATATGTTAACACTTGCCGGTTTGATTCCAATTTAAATCATGTCAGTATGAGTCCAAGTTGAGCTAAATCAACTTTAGCTTAAGTCAAATCAAGTCAGTCCTAACTTAAGTCAAATTGAGTTGACTCGAGACAAAAGTTTAGTCGAGTCAGATTGAGCCCAACTCGAACCAAATTGATCTTAGCCTAAAACAAGTTGAGTCGATTTGAGTTCATGTCTAATCAATTTAGTTTGACCCATGTTTAATAGACCTATAAATCAATCTATTACATCAATCTCACTAAATTTAATATAATTGACAAAAAGAATCCAATTTAAATCTAATCAATTTAAAATAAATTGAAAATCATAAGTCTAGTTAATTTACTTAAATTTTATCTTTGATTAAATTTGAAAAACGAATCCATGATGATTTTAGATGTAGAAGTTGTGGGAGTGTTGCTTTAGCCATGTCTATATCTTATGTAGTCCCATGGTTACAGTTGTGTGAAGCAGTCGTTTTCATTCATACATTGAATTAAAATTCATGTTATAATTCATGAAATGAGTGTTCCACAATCCTTCCTCCAATCTTGTGGCCAATGCCACTTCCACCATATATCTCACTCACTTGATTGGGTAGTTCCAACCAAATCTTATGTTTTGTTCTCTTTTATACTTGTACTGTATAACATAAGGAAGAAATTAAATTTGTTTTGGATAAAGACATTTACACATAAATATAAAGAAAGATATTGTATGGTTCAGTTTTTCTTTTAATAAATATATTATATTTCTGAAGATAGTTACCTAAATTAAATGTATTATTTTATTTAGTTTTTTTAAAAGTAAAATATTTAACTATATTTAATTTTTCATATATTTTAGCAATTAAATATATTTTGAATGATTAAAAAAATTCTATTTTACTTTCATTTATTTTAAAATCTTCGTGCAAATAAATATATTTTTTTTCTGTAGCGTACCAAAATAAATAATGTAATTTTAATAACAAAATAACATCGGTCCACACAGCGACAGACATTCTATGCGTATTTGGTTCAATTCAGTTAATTTGGAAGTGATTTTGTAATGTTCTTTCTAATTTGGAAGTGATGCAAAATTAAATAGAAAAATATTAACGTCTTTGTTATGAAATAAAACTGATAATAAAGAAAAGAGGAAAGAAGAAAAAGAAAAAATAAAAGAGAATAAAAACTAATTTTTCTGAGTGTTATTATTAATAAAAAAATTTCCATTTATAAATATAAAATGTAATCTAGAAATAATACAAATCAAATAGTTAATACAAATATTTAAATTTCATAAAAAATAATCAATCATTCAAATAATACTAACAAATTAAGGAAGAATCATTAATTTATAACACTTATCTGTATAGCGTCTTATGTGATTTGTTAAAACCTAACTAAAAAAATCTTTTCAGATAAACATATAATAAAAAGAAGGAAAACATTATTCTTTATTATAATATTATTCATTACACATTTTATTTTATTTTATTTCTCCTCATAATTAAGACGACAAAATTTAATTTAGATATAAATCGATTGCTTAAAAGTTCTTCGACTTTATAAACAATATGTCAATTTTTTTGCATAAATGAATATTTCCAAATAATATATAATCTCAAAACATAATTTATTTTATCATTCTCCACTTTCAAATTATATAATTTAAAAGTGATTTTTAACTTTTACATAGTTTAATCCAAAAATAATTTTTGACTGGGGGTTACTCCCTGTACCTCCCCAATTCTAACCTCCATCCCCCCATTCCATTTTTAAGATTTGTTTTATTAGTTTACTTTTTATATTAATTTTCAGATATTTTAATAATGGAATTTATATGTTTTGATGTATTATTTTTAAATATATTTTTAACGTATAAATGGGAGAGTGAGAGTTGCAGAGAGCGTTTGGAGGAGGANCGTTTCAAAAGCTTTGGTGGGGGTGGGGGTGGGAATACGAAGGAGAGGAATTTGAGTCTGTGTGTTTTGACTGAGGCAGACTGTAAAAGAGTAGGTTAACTTTAGTAAATAGGTGTAAAACGGTAAAAATAAAAAAAACATAAAGATTAATTTTGTATTTAAAAAAAATCCAAAAAAATTGGGGGGGTGGGAGTTGGAATTGGGGAGGTACAGGGAGTAACTCCCTTTTTGACTTGTGAAGTACAATCCAAAAGCCTTTTTTTTTTTTTTTTGCTTTTGAATTACATGATCCAACAAAGAGAAAATGGAAAGTTTCTATGATGTAAGGGTGCAGGAAGAAAAATGAAGTTGGCTCAAATACAACTAAAACTATAGTTTTTCTTTCTACACCACCATTCCACATTTCTCCATACACTCTCACATTTTTTTTTTAATTTCAAAATCATCTTTTGCATTTACAAAATTTTATCTTTCATTTTTTTTTAACAAATTTCGTTGAAAGAATTTTTCGAAAATTTGAACAGATTTTAAAATCTGTTAAAGAAAATTATTTTTAGAATATGAAGGTGGTGCAGGAAGAAACTCTCCTAATACTAGGATAGAATAATTTAAGGGGATTTCTTCCTGTGCATACCTATGTTTTCATGTTTTCTGCCTCATTGTCTTAGTAAAATAACTTAAGTACTTTTATTAAAAATATTGCACGTAGACTTTCAAATTTAAAATATAAATTACGATTTAAACCTTTTTATCACAAATTATACCATCTAAAATATAAATTTATATTATGAATTATATAATTTAAAATATAAATTATATTATAGATTAATGTAATTTATATTTCAAATTTACCTTTTATATTTGCTTACGAATCCAAAACTATAACTAATATATGAAAGAAAAATCTTAAAGTATCTTTTTTTATTAATTTTCAAGTAGTGTATAATTGAAAATTTAGGAGGTAAAGGAAGAAAACAGAGGTGCAGAAAGAAATTCCGTAATTTAAGGGGGAAAGAAAGAAAGATATTGGACCATCTAATATTATAAAGAGGTAGTTATTCCACACTTAATGGTTCTTTAATATAACAAATTTCAAATTAAATGGTTAAGCATTGATCAGTATTAAAATATCATACATTTTGAAAAATAAATTAACAGAAAATTGCTGAGCAAGCAAATCATGAAATTGATTTTTGATAACGTTACATTGTGGAGAGCAGTGAAGGAAAAAAGTCCAGCAAGTGAAAAAACCATAAGAAATTGGTAGCAGAGAGAATCCAGTTTATCCTACATCATTGCAACCTAGAATTATTACTTCCTTTTGACATTTTACACAAAAATTGACTAAGTGCAGCAAAAGTTTTGAAACAGTGACAAATTAATTCCCAACAGAAAAAAGAATCAATGAAAAAATGATGCACTGCAGGTTTGCACTGCTCCATCCCACAAGACATCTGGGTAAAAAGAAAAGAACTACATTTTATCTTTTATCCTAGTGGCAGATATTGAACATCCTTTAGTATTTGTTGTAGGAGAGCTACAATCACATTTTCTTCTTCATTTGCAAGCCAAACACAATATGAAGCATTGACTGCACCTTCTCTTTTTATAAGAAGATACAGAAAAAAAGGGGGAAAGAATATTAGGGTTGGAAGGAGGAAAATTGAAAAAAAAAAGAAAGAAAAAAGGAAGATTATGCTGCCCATCCAGAAACAAAATAAGGTCTGCCTACCCAGGAATTTTGAAACAGCCACTTCTGGATCTTTTTCTAAAAGCTCCTGCTAAAGATTTTGAAGGGCACTTGTAGTGTGTGTTAATGTAGCCTCCAACTCTATGGTTTTGGTAAGAAGGGTAAAGAAGCCTTCTCCAAGCAACCCAAAAACAGGTCAACCAAAGCAGATACATGTCCTCCAATCATCTTTCTTCCTCAGGCATAGTACATGTATAAGCTATTTGCAGCAGCACAAGCAATTGAATTCTCAGTTGGGTGCCATGCTAAGTGCAGCAACTTTGTTGTGAAATCAAAAGAATTCCCATTTGCATCAACTCCAGTGCTTTCTGCTCCTGTTCAAGATAACCAAAATATATATCCCAACTCTTGCTTGATATATACTACAGGAAGAACAAGATAAATCATGAAAACACAGCATTTGAATAGAGAACTGACCACGTCTTACAACTCTTGTTATACTGTTTCCCAGTGATCTAGAAGGCCTTGATGGGGTTGGAACTTGACGTCTGAGGAAATGAAAAAGTTCATATAAATGCTACAGTGCCTGATTAAACCACAATTATTTTTAAAGCTTCATGAATAAAATTACCTCATTGGATTTTTACTGGCTTCCAAAGTTGTAGCCTCGGTACTTCCAGGAACACAACCAAACACACGGAATAGATTGCTGGCATCAAATTAAACAAAATAGTAAGATGCAGGCTCAACAATATCAGAACCACAGATAGATTAAAATTGAATCACACACCTGTAAGAGCCAGTTGAAACTCGCAATCCATCACCACTTAGACAACACTCAAACTTATCAAAAATTGAATCATTTTCATATAAATCACAGAGCTGGAGAAAAATAGAGCCCGTTACTATGACTTGATAAAGCAAAAGAGATTCACGGCTCATAGCTTATGTAAACAAGGGAATCTAACCTTTGGCCTTAAATACTCATGAACCTGGAATGTAGCAACTGGGCCAGAATCCATATTGATGTCCCATAACTGACATCCATGTAAAGAAGATGAAATATTGAGATGAGGGATTTAGATTATTCTAACATGTAGAGAGGGCATCCAAACAAAGTACGACAACAGGATCCTCTGAATTGAATGTCCTAGGAACAAAGAGTTGTAAAATAAAAATTGAACAGAAAAATGTTGGACCATGGATACCATCAACCACCATAATTGTTTTCTAACAAATACCAAATTTTCCATAAAGTTAATTGAACTTGATGACTCTTTCACCCTAAGCAAGAACCGTATCATTGAGATCAAATAACCATGTTTCATGAGGTTCAATTCAATAAACTATACAAATACTCCCAACAGCTTTATGAATTTTGGAATAATAAATCTCTCTAACCTTTAGGGTCATGTAATCACGACTAAGTATATATCTTCCATCCTTTCCAAATTTTATGTCCGAGATAGAAGCAATAATCTCTGTGAAAAATGATCGGGATCCAGGGGCCTCCTGTTCCTCAAATCTGTACAATAAACAATTTTCTGAGTCTACCAGGGACGAGAAATTACGTAAATATATACATATAATACGAGAGTCCAGAAAAATGTTTCTTTATAGACAAAAATCGGTTTCCCCTGTAAAGAACGAGTTGAATAATCTATTTTCCTTTAACTTTCCCAATAAATTCGACACTGTTAAGTATAAGCTATAAGGTAAACCAGCAACATGAAAAAGATAAGCTTACAGTTTGGCATGAGAATCACATAATGCTGACTGCCGCAAGTCAACAAGACGAATTGAACCCTTTGAACTGCTATATGCCAATGTATTACAATGTGTAGGGTGAAATTCTGCTGATGTTATAACCTCTGCAAGAACAGTATCTAAGATCAAAGCTCAACCAAAACTACAAAAAATTAGAAATGAGAAGAGTAACTTAAAAAAAAAAAAAAAAAAAACCCTTCAATTTATGAAACCCAATCCACAAGATTAGCAAGTTTTTATCTCTTTGAAATTCTAGTAAGTTTTAGTATGACAATGAACAAGTTCTATTACTGGGTCTTTTTTTGGGGAAGGGTCCCTAGGTGGCATTTAGGCACTATACCATGCCTTGCTTGATCCACAAAGGCATGCATATAGTTCGGGTGTTGTTTACTTCATTCAAGGTAACACCTTGCATCATAGACACACCATTTTTGACATTAGCATTGTTTAGTAAAATGATGGGGTCCATGCAAAGGTTTAGGATTTTACTCATTCGTGCAGGATTATTAATAGGAGGTCTGTTCAAACTAGTGTGATGCTAGGTTTTAAACCAAAAATTAGAATTACAAACATATTGCTATCTGCCTGACAATATGCTGCAATCAAATTCTATATGCAATAACTGCAAAGGCTATGTTTCCTTGGCAAACTTCATTAAAAATTCACTTATTAAAAAGCCCTACATCATTAAAATTTACCCTCACCCATCAAACCTAAACACTAATACAACATATATTATTCACAAAAACCAAACAACCATCAATCCAACCTTAAAATTCCATCCAGTTGGGTGTGAATCCCCTTACCAAGACATACAACCAACGAATCTCAGTCCACCTGTTATATACTCTTAATTCTCCTGGAAAACCCTGATTCTTATAGGTTAAATTAAATCCCAGTCTTACTTCCCTTCAACATCACAAAGATCGGGCTAGAACAATTTACACATAACAGACCTCAGATAACTACAACTCTCATTTTTTCATCACTTCTTTAAAGGACAAAACATCCATGATGGTTGTACTGTTTCCCCGTCAAAATGGACTAAGCATTACGTTTCATCTGTGACTGTATTCATTTTTCAACAACTTACAAGGCATCTAGACAACAAAATTGGCATTTTGCAACCAGTATTATATTTTGATTTGATTAGATAGCAGTAACACCCACTAGTAACTAGATACTGCTTCTAAATTTTGTTATTTAAAATTTAAATGGATAAACTTTGCCAAGTAAACAACAGATCGACATTTTCAACAAAGCATAAATATACAATAGGGAAAACTTACCAGTCAGATCCTCCATATTTGCAGGCTTTACATCAACGATATTAAAACTTTGATTGCTAATTTCCAAATTCCAAAGATTTATTCGTAAATCATCAGCTGATATGAAAGTTTCGCCATCGCTAGAAGATATTTGAAACATACCATAGTCCAATTTGATCAGATTTCAGAAAATCAAGATAGGCAAAAAAAAAATAAACAAAGGTGCAGCAAAAAGGTGAAACAACACACTATAGAAGTAGACAACATTTTCAAATCAACACTACATTTACAAAAATAAAGATAACAAAAAGCAATATTCAATGCTGAACAGTTTACAATAGAAGCCATAAGGTTTCAAATCACCTGTTATTTGAAATAGAATTAATATGATAATCATGTGCGTGGGCATATACTCTTCGGCAACGGGCCATCAAACTCGTCTCATGGCTGGTTACCTACATATTTTACAACCAATGAGTTAGCATTAATTGAACTACAATTCAAACAAGTAATTGCAAATGTCAAGGCTTGAAAACTAGCTTCACTACATACTAAGTTACAGTCACAAACAAGGATGGAACAATCAACAACTGAGAAGAAAACATGCAAGTTGGTTACGATTCAGGTGCTGAGTGTTAAAGGAAATATAAGGAGAGGGAGAGGGGTTATTTTGAAAAAGTTCAGCTGTTTACTGTTGTTAAGTAGTTTCTACATGGCAAAATGCATAGTTCGTTCCCCTGGAATAACCATAGACTCTAAGCTGATCTGATTTTACCTCTACTAGAATATTGGACTCGTAATCCTTCATTTTCAGCAATACAGTATAGGGATTTGATTATTTACCTTTACTTTCAAATATAAATTCTGGAATCCTAATCATGTGTAATTTAGTATAGGGATTTGATTATTTTCCTGATGCCTCCTTAAAGATTTCTTCAGAAATAAACTAGAGTTTAGGGTCTATAACATCTCCGATGACATTCTAATAGTAAAAATATTATTTAAAATAAATTGGGCCTTTAAGATTTTATTACCCGACCCAGACTAACATGGTATTAGGTTGGGGGAAAGTAGATGGAAAGGGAGGGGTGGAAGGTCATGATGGCAATAGGGCACGGCAAGTGCGGTTTTGACTATCTCCATCCCCATACTTAGAGTATGAAAATTTTACCTTATTATATACATTCCCTTCAGCTAACGAGTGTACAGATACCTGCCCTTTACTATTTCAAATATTAAAAAATAATATTTTTACACAAAAAAAAAAATACAACAAATAAAACATGACATTATCAAGGATTAAATGTCAAAATTACACACATTCTAAGGGTTTACACGATTAAAAACTAATGAGAGTAAGATATTCTCATGTGAAAAAACAAACAATAAATAAGAATATTAAAAAAAATAGAAATAACCAAATATGTGCCCTAAAAACTATTTGATTTAATGAAATTACGGTTTGTGTTTTCTGAAATGCAATACATCTTTTGAATGAAACCACAAAAAGTCTAACAATGGTTGAGAAAATGAAAAGTTGTATGGCAAGAAAAAAAAAATGGTTTTCCAAATAAAACAAAGCTAAGGACAAGAGAGAACAACGAAGATACATTGTTTAGGTTACCTAATAAACTATAGATGTTTTAATAATTTAAAAACAGAGACGGATATGAGGACAGGAACAAGAAAGATATCTAGATACTCATCCCCGTCTTCAAACCCAATTAAAAAGAAAATTCTAGTATCACCAACCCATATGCAATCAATGTAGTCAAAATCGGGATGAGTTCAAACAATATCCACCTGGACAAGTTTATTCGCCATCACTAGTGGAACGGGTGCAAAAACCCTCCTAACTCAATTTTGGATCCCCTCCAATATTGAAGGGATTTGGAGGAGAGATATGGGTTTAAACATCAAGGTTTTTAAAATAAAATGACCAAAATCTCCATACATTTTATGTGCAGGAGTGGACTATAAGGGTTCAAAAGTAAGATGGTCTTATTTTCCCTCTTCCCTCCCTCTTGAACCAAACATAATAACCCTCTTCTCCCCTCCCTTTAGAATCCCGCCCTCCACTGCCATCCTTTGAACTAAACAACGCATAAGATAAGTAATCTTAAGCAACACAATGAAATCAACCAACAAACATGCTTCTTGTAGTTGCAACAACCCACACACATTCAACCTATATCTCCCATGAGATATATAGCATTTGGAATGGTCATGACTACATCCCCATTTTGAGAAACCCCTCTCCAACAATAAATAACTGTCACTATCACCTCCAGACAGGAGGTAGATCCTTCATCCGTCATAAGCACTGCTAAACTTATAGACTCTTTCATGTTAATTGATCAATTTTTGAGTTGTTCACCGTAAAAGACCATACCATAATTTCTTATCCCCAAGAAATAAATATTGGTAAACAATAAATACACTGGAAGGGCTGAACACAACTACCAATGGTAATCTTAGTGAAGGTATTCCTCCTGGTGGAAATGAGAAATCGTTGCTTAAATAATTGTATGGTCCATCTGGAGATACTCCATTTGCAAGAAATGATCTAGAGCTACTGGAACTACTTGAACTCGCAATAGAGCCATTTCCCATTGCTTTAGGATCAACGTTCATGTCAGAAATTTTCTTGACCTTCTTTTCTTGAACCTGTTTAATTCTCAAGGAAAAGATACGAATCAGCCTATAAGCCAGATCAATCATGTGAAATCTTACGAAGAAAAAAAAAGGCAGAGAAATTCCAATCACAGAAGAAATTCATCTTGAATATATGCTCAAGAAAATACTAAGGGCAAAGTCCATTGGGATTCATTAAACAGCATAGCCATCTTGCACATTTTCTTATCCTCTTAAAATAATGAAAGTACCAGTCATTTAATTAATTAGACATTACAATGACATACTGAAATAAAAAATGTTTCAATCGTGTAATTTCAAGTAATAATTGCTGTGTAAGGAAGTCATGACATTAATGGATTTAAAAATGAACAGCTGACAAATATATGCACCATAAAAAATGTTTCAATATAAAGGAACTCCTAGAATTTGGGCACAGGACCTAACCCAACCCCACAAACCGGTTTCTGTGGTAAGGTTTGCCCAAAGTTTTATTTAAGTCCTATCTATAACAAGTGTTGCACTAAACACCACTCAGTCTGCAGTTAAGGCAGCCCCAGAAAAAGGCCCAACTGACACTCATAGACTCTCCCTCACACTTAGGACTATGGGTCTGCAGGACGGCAAACACATCTGCCCAAAAAATGCAACTCTGCACTTGAATTAGGAATCTAACTTAACCCTACAAAATCAGCTTATAAAGTGATTTCAGCCATAACCAATGATTAAAAACATAATTTGAAATTTGCAAAAGTTAAGCCCAACAATAGATTCCATTCCAACTTAGATGTTTATGAGCCTTGTTAGCTACAACATATAACCACAAACAGATATAAATTAAAAGCATGTGAAACAAGGAACCAAGCCTAGTTCAACAAAATTGTAACCATGCGTGTCATTGATAAATAAAATGACTTTAAATAGCCTTCAACATTACATAAGGGAGCATTCACTTCATACCTTCCAATATTTGATGGTCTTATCATTTGTAGATAGAAGGAATAAGGCACCATTGGCGGTTTGACACCATTTGATTTTGTTAATTTTCTCTTCTATTTCCAAGCTCTTAAGATAGTCAAACTGAAACAACAATTACAAGCCATAGGTATTAACAATTCTGGTCCTTTGGTATCTTAGGGAGCATTAACTGATGACAGAAAATTACCTCAGGTTCATGACTCTGAAACTCTGTTTTATAACGGAACTCAGGATGTCTACTAATAGAATAGTCCATCCTCTCCAAATCCCTTCTTGATCCTCGATGCTGCAAGATATAGTAGTGTACATAGATATTACAAAATTAAGGATGCAAGATCGAATCTTTCAAATCTAAGTTTGTTTATGAAAGAAATTGCTAAAGCAAAAATCAGACTTACATCTTTTGTATCTGTTCTCTCAAAGAGAACTACTCGGCCACCACGGTCACCAGTAGCAAGATGATCACCAGACTTGTCAAACTCAATAGCAGAAATAATGTCCACTGTATAAAGAAAAATTGCACAAATAATTAGGAAACATACACATTAACCTGCAACAAAAGCTAACCCAATCATGTCAATCACTCCACACTAGAAGCCTTGACTTGACAGCTAAATTATCATTGTCAATATGCTGAGAATAAATATCCAAAAATAACCCATCAGGTTCAGAACATCCGTGTTGAAATTGCTATTCTTTATTGTGTCTTAAACCCTTGCACCAAGAAATAGATCTTAATTACAGTTTGAGATGAGTACTCCATGTTTGCATTGAGTTATATCAACTTTCGAAAAGCAGAAGGTTTTAGTTCTTAAAGAAATTTAGTCCGTTCTCCAAGTCCAAACCTCTACAAAGGTACCATCGTAGCCTTATGGTGTATGATGTCAAAAATTTCCAGAGCTATCCAAAATTAGAATCAAACAGGTTTAGATAGACAAAACTTCAAGAGAACTAACATCTCTAGTTCTTCCCTCAAATAAAAAAATTTATAACATGAATATATTTCACAGTTCAATCACACTGTGTCCAAAAAAGAAACACAGTTCTAATCTGAGTCCTTGTTAACTCCAATTTTTAGTGAGGATTGGGAAATTGAACTTCAATGATACTTGGTGGTTTACTTTTCTTTAACCATACTAAGAACAAAGCTCTGTGATATGGCCAAAAGGCAGGCACTTGAGGGACAATGTTTTCAAACCATACAGGTTATCAGTTGCAGCAATAAAAATACCAACTTGCAAGAGATGCAATGTTGAAACAGCATTGCAATAAAATATTGTGGTGCAACCATCTAGTTGCTCGATGCATACTCATCGTCATCTTTCCTCAAAACTACCCAACCCAAATTCCAAAAGCCACCTTACTATAATAGTACGGTCAAATATCTAACTAACTACTACAGAAAAGGAAAACATTGCTTCAGTTTTGTTGTCGATATATATATTATTATTCTCCTTTGTTGACAGAAAATGGTGTTTCTTCCTCTGCGATACAGGCAAATACGCTACACGCCCATTCTTAAAAATATCGGCAAAAAATCACTACCAATACTTCAATGAATCAAACACCACCAACCCGACCTCTGAAGCCAAACTCCAATGCCACTCACCAAACTCCATACCATTAAGATCTAAGACCTAGCAGCCAAACTCACATTAAAAAAGAAACGAACCAATCCACCTCAACAAAAACAGCTAGCAACACGTCCATAAGCTAAAAACGCAAACCTTAACCAAAACCACCACCATTAAGTCCCACAGCTCGGTTTCAAACTCATATCTCCAACCAAGTAAGAATCCACAATGCAAAACCCAACCTCCAACCACTACTTCCCTCCCCCACAAATCAAAAAAACACTCTCACAATCACACACCGATTAGGCAATGACCCAGAATCCAAAACAACAAGGGAGCAACGAAACATGATCCGAAACAGATCGAAAGCAAGGAACCAAACCCTAATCCCAACACATCAACAACTGGATCCGACAAAGCAACGTAGGAACAATTACCTTCCTGAACTTCCTCCCCCGCCGTACGTTCCCCGAAAACCTGAGAGAATTTCCACTCCAGCGGCTGCGGTGGACCCGCCGGAGCTGCCACGACCTCATCACCACCGTTCATTTCTCAATCAACGGTTCTCAGAAAATCCAACAATCTCTACCCAACAGAGCGCATCGAAGTTTTCCTTCCCGGTTCTCACAAGATCATAGAAACACCCACTAAACAAAGATGCAAATTTTTTAATCTCCTATCATCCCCTTCTCTGGATTTCCAGTTCAACCATTAGAACGCCCAAAAAAACCCAATTTTTTTCTATTTCTCTCTCCTCAAACCTCAGTCCTTTCTCTCTCTAAAAGGAGTAAAATGGGAATTTTTGGGGGATTAAAATGGCTGAGTAATCGGTTCTTTGGGTTTGGAGATGAAAAAAAAAACACACGCACGCACACACACTCTTCTCTGTCTACTCTCTCTCAATAATAGGTTCCTGTTTCTTCTTTTCGTACGTAAAAATATATATATAATTTCTCCGTTCATGATAACCTCACGCGTCTGTCACGCGGGGTTCTGAAAGTTGCGCCTTTAGTTCGACTCTTATTGGTGCGTGGCTGAAATGTCGTCACATCTAACGTCCGTGACAGAACGGTTATCAATGCGGGTAACGTTAGAGAATAATTTTTAGACTAGTTGAATTTTTCATTAATTAACAAAGTACTTGTGAAAGAACCAGAAAATTGTCGATGAAAAAAAAAAAAGTTTAAGGTGAGATCAACCGAAATTACTTCCTTGCCCTCACCTTTTTCTCCCTCAGATATTCTTTCACCACCCTCCTGAGATCTTCTTCCATCACAGAAAAGTGGGCCATGGAGAAGTAGACTACGGCATGATCCAACGGCTGAGAATTGCTAGTGCTTTTCAATTTACAAAAAATGAAAAAAAAAAAACAATGTAAGAAACCTTAGCCCTTGAGATTATGTTGCAGAAATGATAAGAATGGTGTTTGCATGGAATATGGAAGTATAAGAATGTGATTGATCAACCTCATTCAAACACTTTTTTGTTTTCTTTGTTTTATTCTTTATATGACTAACAGTATCATGATAATTTTTACCGATCTGATATAGAGTATAATAATAAAATATTATAAAAATATAAATTTTTATATTTTTCTAAGAAAAAAATAAAAATAATATAAAATAATGGTAAAAAATTTAGATAGTTCAAAGAATATCTTTCATTTTCTATTAATTATAATGTTAGAGAATGATATTCCATTTGACAAGTGTTATAAAAAGGAAAATTAGCTCTTCAAATATCCAACATGTTAAGCTACTTTAATTTAATTCCTAGGATAATTACTTGGACTTACTTTTTTTGTTCTGTTTTCTCTTTCATTTGCATTGTGTTTTTTTATCTTATCCTCATCATGACCAAGCAAACATTTGGGTGTCGTACCATTGGCAGAAAAAGTGAAAAACAAACCACGTTCTTCGAAGGTCGTGGGGTTATTTATATATTCCTAACAAAATAATTATTTGGAAAAAAAAATATGTTTTTTATGTCAATTTTTGGATTTTTTTTTCTTTATTGAAAAACAATCAAATTCTATGACATAAGAAAGACATAACTTTATTATAGATTAGGTTTAAACCTCTTTTTAGTTCCTAAATTATAAGCGGATGTTTAGTTTAGTCTCCGTTTTTAAAAATGTAAATCTTTGATCCCTAAGTTATAAAAAATGTATCAAATGAGTCCTTTTTTGACTTGAAATATTGTTTTTGGTTATTTCTTAACAACTGCTACATCTTTAGATTGTTCTGATTTGTTTCTTAATGATAACAACACTTTAGATTGCTCTTTGTACCTTGACCATGAACATCAAAAAAGGACTCCTTTGATACACTTAGGGACCAAAAAGAGGTTTAAACCTATAGATTATGTTATAAGTGTATGTGATTCTATAAAAATCATAATTAGTATCCGACAATAGGTAGAAAGAGAAATGTCCACTTAGAACTTTTAATCAGACTCTAATACTATATTAGAGGGTGGATTTTAAGTCTAATTCAATCTCACAAAAACGACTTATAAGATAAGGTTTGCATGTCACTTATATATTATAAATTGGCCTTACCTCTAGTCGATGTGGGACTTCCAACATATTAAACTTAAATTTTAGGGTTAACATATTAGTTTAATTTGTTGAAATTTTCATGAGAAATGTGTTTCTTACATATGTGTGAGGTGATAAAGGTGTTTGTTTCTAGAACAAGTTACTTTTTTTAAATCGAGTCTTATCTCAACAAAATATGAAACTTGTATTTTATTAGATAAAGGTTTAATACCTATTTTGGTCCCTCTTTTCGGGGGGTTTGTTCAAAGTGGTCTTCCCTTTTTTTAAAATTTCACTAAAGTCCTACTTTTTGCAAAAAGTGTGCAAGTTAGTCCTTTTTGCTAACGGCGTTAACTTTGCTAACGGCAGAACTGCCCAGCTGGCAAATATCTGTTGAGGTGTAACGTTTTGGGTGTGCTGGCACTGTTATGTGTTTTAAAAATAATAATTAATTGTTACGTGGAATTTAATAAAATCAGGTTTAAATTAAAAATTGAATTTGGGGTGGGTAATTAAGTAAAGTGATTTTGGTCTCTGCAGCTTCTCCAATCTTTGCAACTCTTCCATCAAGCTCTCTTCCTTCTCCTTTCCCCCACGTTTGGTCTTCTCTCGTTGCTTTTGTTCGTAGGGCATATTCTTTGTTTTGCATCTGTTCAACAAAAAACACGGAGAAGTGTACAACCATGACATAGAGAAGAAGATTGTGGCTCCTACATTAGTTACAAAAAATGTTGGTTTAATCAACCTCCTCCACTGCGAAATGAAGAAGGAGGCGATACGCCTCCACCATCACCAAAACCCACCAACGAATCCAATACTTACAAGAAAACCAGAGCATGAAAACAAAACCCTCTTCTGCTACACGAACCAGTGAAGGTGAGAAACCATAATGCGTGATTGAGAACGAAGCAAGGAAGGCAGATTGGGGATTCTCCAAATCACGATTAGTTCTTCCAAGGCTGAATGAGGAACAAAAAACAAATACGTAGACTGGAGGAGATGAAGCAATGGCAGTTTCATGATTCGAACAACAGACGGTGAAAACAGATTAAGGGTTTTCTTCCCCAATTTAGGGTTTCTAGTTCTAGTTTCACTTTAGGGTTCTTAGGATTCAGATTGGGGATTTTTCTCCATTTTAGATTTTCAGAAACAATTAAGGTTCTTAATGGGATTTTTAATTAATTACCCACCAAAAATTACCCCAAATTCAATTTTTAATTTAAACCTAACTTTATTAAATTTCATGTTACAATTAATTATTTTTTTTAAACACATAACAGTGTCAGCACAACCAAAACATTACACCTCAGTAGATATTTGCCAACTGGGAAGCTCTGCCGTTAGCAAAGTTAACGCCGTTAGCAAAAAGGACTAACTTGCACACTTTTTGCAAAAAATAGGACTTTAGTGAACTTTTTAAAAAAGGGAGGACCACTTTAAACAAAACTCCCGAAAAGTGGAACCAAAATAGGTATTAAACCTTAGATAAAATTGTATTTAAAATTTAATTAGTTTCAAAATAGATATGATAAATAAGAACATGATATCAGATAAAAAAAATACTAACAAAATGATTTAAATGTGATAAGATTCTCTTTCCAAATATTTTGATTTGGATTTTTTTAATTTTTTTTCAATCCAAATTGAGTCGACATAATATTGATAATCTAATTTAAAATGTGATGAAATAGGAAAATGTTTAGTACATAGTACGAAATTACAATAAGATAAAAAAGAAAGTTATGAATAGTCTTAAGAAATAAAAATTGTTGAATTATATATCATAAACGTATAGTTAAGCTAATTTAAGTTTAGTCATGTTAAACTATGACTTAGGATATGATAACTAAAGTTAAATTTGATGAATCAAACTAATCAAATTTAAATATATTTTAACTCTCTAAAATAGTTATTATTTATACTGGTCTTTTAAATATGCTGGGAGTATATATTTTTTTTTCTAATTAAAATTTCTTTCAAACAAATTTTTCATGTAATTTAATTTTGAGTCATAAGAAATTAGACAACATATATAATTTTTGAATTAAATAAGTTGTTTTAGATACATCCATATAAAAATTATTTAGATAGATTAAATGATAATACAAAAAGTAAATGAATAATATAATATAAATATTTTAAAGATAATCTATATGACCTTTTTAGTATTGGTAGTTGATCAATCACTCAATATAGTATGTCCATCAAAAATACTAAAATTAAAACATTTTAAAAAACATGACATTGTATACTAAAGGTCAATATAGTTGTAGGCGTTTCATAAAATTGACTTACATATCTACTATACTTTTCAAATAAGAGGGGGACTTTCTATGCAAATAGCAAAACAATGAAACAATGTACTTTAATGCTGATAAAACTAATAACTGCCAATGACGATTGCGTTAAAAATTAGTTAATAGATATTAAAAATGTAAAAACTACACATTATGGAATAAAAAATAAATATAGACTTACTTATCTATATATGAATCAAGTTTCTTTCACTACATAAGGGATATTAAACATGTTTTTGTGATGTTGTAATCATATGTTGTGGAACGTGGTCTTTTGTTGACGTGAGTGATATTTCATGAGTTGAATGTTGAACGAGTTTGTTATAGTGACGGTTAATTCAATTACCGTGATCATATGTGGTATTGTTCAATGAAGTAAAATTCTATATATATTTTTTGAAAAGTGATACTTTGATACACATAATTTTTTTACATTTATTTGACACTACCCTTTCTTACTTTTTACCTTTTTATTTTTTTGAAAAACTACAAAAGTTCACCATTTTAAGACCATTTCACCCTTATCAGATGTGTCGATTGAATGTCAATGTGTGTCATGCTACCCTTACTCATATTTTTGTGTGTGTTAGTTTGGTTGTAGGAGAAGCAAGCTAGGTAGGTGAATTGCTTTTCAGTTTAAGAATGTTGATATCTTATCCATTAAATGGTTGTAGGGTTTGTTTGGGTGAATGTTAAAATGGACATTTTTTTTTCTTTTGGTTAAGAAGAGGTAAATGCATCACTAGTGCAAAAAAGACTTTTAATGTTTGTTATTTTGGACTTTTGGTGTCTGATCTCAACCCAATGTCATATTGGGTGACGTCAATCGGACGTTGGATCCCTCGCTGGACGTCAATAGAGACGTCGGATGTACCCACATCGAACATCTATAGAGAAATCAGATGTACCATCACCAGACGTCCATAGCTACGTAAAATGCCCCCATCAAATGTCTATAGAGACAACGAATCTACCCCATGTTCAACGTCTATGACCGTTGAGCGCTATTGTTTATCACTCAGCGCTCAAATCTCCAACATGCCATTGGAAGGAAGCTGGCGTCAGACAATACACTGCCGGACGTCAATAGACGTCGGATGTACACTAACCGACACCTTTTTTTTAATTAATTTATTTTTACAATAAAACCACACCTAAAAAACAGAAAATGATCCCCAACACATCATAATATAATATATTCTATGTGTTTCAAGTTTTCAAAATACTAAACAATCTCAAAACAATTCAAAACCTAAACTATCAAAACTTAAACATAAACTAAAGGCATGGAAGTGGGTCCTAAGTCTATCTCTACAGAAGATAAGTTTTCCACTCTTGTCTTATCTTTTTAATTGCCTCCTCTAGTATAGGAGATGTATTCTTGAAGCTCTGCAAAATGAAGAAAAATTCATTATGTTTGCATATGTTCAAAGCTAAATTTCATTTGCAATGTATTGAAGATAAGCATCATTACCTCAATCTAATCATCTTTAATGTGAGCTCGAATGATGGTTTTAATCTAAAACATGACATAGTAGCCACATTCCCATGAATCTAATTGCTTCTTACACTAAAATGACAAACTAAAGAGTCAGACATTTATATCATTAACATAGAAAAGGAATAAGAAATATAAATAACTTACAACCTTTAGATACATGATTTGAACTAGCCGACCTCAGGGTTTACCCATAACTTTATTTACATTGAAAACATAAGGTCAATATGAATTTGAAACATAAAAAGAGATACACTTACCCTTTAAGCATGGGAGAAAATCAAACCTAAAATGCAATGTGAAGGAGAGAAAATACAAGGAAGACGATGAACAATACGCGTAATTGTTATTGCGTTCGCGGGTGGTAATAATAGAAGTTTAGATGTCGGTTGGGTGGGGGTCCCGACGTTTAAATGACATTAAATCTCATCCCCTCTCCCTAGCCATTGTGTAAGGGCTTTAAAAAAATTAATTTTCGCGCTTCATTTGGCGTCTAGGATGGGGGGCGGGGCGACATCTAAACCCTATTTAGACGTCGGGGCTGACAATCAGAAGTCTAAGAGTAATGTAACAATGCCTTTTGTGTTACTTTATGCAAGTCATTTGGCGTCTGGGGGTAGGGGGCCGACGTCTAAATAGGCTTTAGACGTCAGGGTTTAGGGGTCGAACGTTTAACTCAACGAATAAAGTGACTTTTTTGTTTTTGTGGCAGACCATTCGGCGTTCAATGAGGGGGGCCGACATGTAAATGGGCTTTACACGTCGGTCCCCCATCTCTCGGACGTCTAAATGTAATAAAAAATTGTTTTTTCTTTATTTTCTCGCATATTTTTGGCATGCAACCAAGGGGGCCGACGTGTAGACATTGGAGCCCCTTCAGAGCCAACATCAAAATGGTTTTTTTATTTACCAAAATGTCATAGGTCATTTTTTACGTTGGATTTTCGGTAATCGAACGTTTTATGTGTGACGTTAAAGGACATTTCTACACTAGTGCATGATATTGTTGAAACATTAAAATGTTAGTTTGGATTCCGGTTTAGAGAATTTGTGTAGATGTGGTTGTGGTGTAGAATTTTGAGTTAGCAGTGGTATTGTTTTAATGGTTTTTAGAGTATGTATATGTATTGGTTGATATAAATGTTAGTCCATGGAAATTTTCTTAAGCTGATGATTATTTGTAGTCATAGTATCGTGGTATTTTCTAGTTGTAAAGTTTATTATGTATAGGGATTGAACGTGTAATGGTTGAATGGTTTGTTTAGAGGATATCTTATGTATTGTTTTCAATGATCAATGATCATAAATATAAAAATATTAGATAAGCATGAAAAGTGAGGAAGGTTGTGGTGTAAATATGAATCTTATATCTAGTAGGAATTATGTTGTGTAATATCGAATTTGTGTGGTTACCGAGTTGTTTATGAGTTTTTGAGCTGTTGGAACAAGTTATGATGTTTAGGAATTTATAGACCCTATTTTGGGTTGTTATGAGTGGTAAATACATAATGAATCAAGTTATTATAGAAAGTCCTTTGTAACTAGCCTAACCTTATATTTGAAAATCTCAGCTTGTGGATTTACTTTAGCCTTGTAAACCTACTTCAAATTTATTAGCTTCTTATTTGCAGGCAACTTGGACAACTCCACGTTTGATTTTTCTTTGTGGACTCAACCTCCTCTTGCATTACTTTCACTTAGCATCTAAAACAACTTGCCCAAAAGTAACATGTTCAGTCTCAGCCATCTGTGCATAGCGCACAAAGTTAATTAAATTTATTTTAATCACAATTAAATTTTTAAAGTCAAATAATTCATAGATATTATATTTAACATTAATGACTAATTTGTCAATTTGAATAACTTATTAATTATTTGTTCTTGTCTAGTCTAATAGACATACTAAAAAGCATGTTGGAACAAGACCCATTAAACCTAGACAATTTGGTATTATTTTGTCATTATGTTATTCTTAACTACTATATTATTATATAATCGAGATAAACATTATCACAGTGATAACATCTTAATCATATAAATGCAACTAATATTCCAAATTCTCTCACCATAAAAAAAATTCAAGTCATCGCTACTCTACCATTGATGCATATCTAGGCTCAATATCTCACTGAGATTATTATTCAATTTTTAAATACCTTTTTTTTTTTCTATAAATGCCTCATATTTAAATAATATAATTTAATAATAAATATGACCATTTAAATTATAAACTTTATAAATTACCTACTAATAATAATGCTAAAACTCATAAACTTTGAGAGAAAAATGTATAAACCATCCTAAATTTAATATTTAATCATATAAAAATATATAAGCTTTAGTTTAATATGTAAAATAATATATAGAAATATAGTTTAGTTATTATTTTGACTTTTTTTAATGAAAATAATATATTCTAAATATGTAAAGATATAAATTAAGATAAAAGTTTTCTATTTTTATCGTGTAATTTTATTTATTTAAAAAAAATCAAATAAATAATATATTAAAATTATATTTGAAATTTTGAAAAAAAGAAAAAAATTTGGTTATAGATCCACCAGAGGTGGGTAGCCTTAACCGATGTGTAAAGGAAAGCCCGAAGGCTGTTCCCGTCCCTGTCAGGGGAGATGCCAACCATCTCTCCTTTTAACGAACACAAATAATGCTTGCTAAACATTGTATATAAAGCAAGATAGTTTCATACAACTATTCGATGTGGGACTTGGCAATTGAGAGGTTGCCACCTTTTTTTTTTCTATTGAAAATCAACGTAGGTTTTAGAGACTAATAAAAATGCATTGTTGGGCACATACATAAATTTCATGCCATTAATTCTCTTGTTGTAATGTAACGTACGTACCAATTGGTGGCTTGCTCAGTAGTTAAGATAATCCTACGGTAATAGGAACCACAACCAATAACACGTTTGGATAAAGACAAAATGCTTCTTTCATTACCAATAAACCAAACCCAAACCCAAAATTATAAATTTAATGGAAAATGTGTTTTTAATTTTTGTTATTTAAAATATATGAATCAAACTTTTAATTACAAAAAAAATGAATTAATCTTCTGTTTTAATATTTGATTGCCAATTTTTCACTGCTATAATACTAAAGAAAAGACTAAACTTACATGTTTTTAGTTTTAAATTTAAAGAATAATTGTTCATATATGAAATTAACAATTGTTAATATATGAATAAATATATTTATTACTAACATTAGAGTTGCATTAATAGAAAACAATTGTTAATATATTTATTACTAATATTAGAGATGTATTATTCAAGTTGGTTTGGCCATTTGAGCACTTGGACATCGAATTTTGTGGAAAGTTAATAATTTCTTTATACACCCTCATAGATTTTATGTACACCTTATGAAAGTAATTAAAAGACCATACTACCCAAACTTGGGCAACAAAAGAAATTTCCTAAAAAAATAAACGAACTTGATAAAAATGACAACGGTTCGGACCATATACGAATAGTGTTTACCTGCTACTCGACCCGCATCAAACAAAAAAAATTCAAGTTTGCATGGATACCTATTTAAAAAATATTCCTGAATATTTTAAAATTTACGGATACTCCTGAATACTCATAAATATTTTAAAATATATATTTTATAAATTTTTAAGATAAAATTATAAAATAATATATAAAATATAATATAATTAAATTAAATTAAATTAAATTCAAATTAAAACTTGATTAAATTTAATTTAATAAAATATAAACTAAATTTTTATTTTTATATTTACAAATAACATATATCCCTATATACGAATAATACAATATTCGTACTTAACCGGTAATAAAATACCTTATACATACTATTTGTAAATAATAAATATTTATATATACTAACTATTTATTAAAAAATTTATTTACAAATATTCGCAAATACAAAAATTTGATGGTAATGTCCTCAACAATATATTAAAAAAAATTATATTTATATAGTTAATCCTCTAAAACACATTAAAAATATATTTATTATATAATAAAATATTAAATATAAGATATAATGACATGTGAGGCATGAAATTGACAGGCTAATATGGACCTCACAGAAAACCCTAGCTAGCTACTCACTTTTGACTCAACAAGAAGACCAAGCAAATTTGTTCTTCTCTTTCCTACAGATTCGGTCACCTTTCATCAATTAAGAATATAATTTCTTTTCATATTAATTTAAATAGTTAAAAGATTTGAGGGATATTATTCATAAATTTATTAAAAATTAAATATATTTTTCTAAATCTAAATTATTATAAGAAAATTATCTTTCCTTCCTGTACTTTGTAAAAATCAAGTAACATATATTTTCTTATTATGATATAACTATTTTATTAAAAATGATAATTTACATAAATTTTATAAAATACATAATTAAACACTTTATAATTTAATTTAGAAATAAAACACAATTTGTTATAATAATTTGAGAGAAAACAACGTATTTAACTCATTTATGTAAAAATATTATTTTAAAATGTATTTATTATGATTTTTAATTTTTTGAAATTAAGTGTGTAAATTTTTATATCGGGTACTAAAAAATATGATTGACATGCTTTTTTTAAGCTAATTATTGTAGAAAGTAATAAGTTTAAGGTTTGGAAGTCATTTAATAATATGAAAATTGACTAATTATATAAAAAAATTATTAAATAAGTATTATCAGTTATATATATATATTATAATATTTTAATATAACACATTTTTTTTAATTATATTGATGTATTTAAAATTAAAAATAAAATAAAATGAGTTGAGTCAAATCTAAAATAAACTAAGATAATATATAATTTTTCTAAAAATTGATGTTACAGTTGAGAGGTATAGCATGTGGCATATCCTATTTTTTTATGCTTTTGTGCAGATTCGACTCTATTTTCGATTGGACTCTTTCTGCTTTCTCTCTGTCACAGCTATCTTCCGCTTCTTTCTCTGCATTCAGTAACAATGACTTCCTCAGTGAATGGCGACTCAAGGTAGGTATCCATTTTTTTCTGCCTTTCCTGCAATGGTTGATAAAAGTTTTCCATTTTCTATGTTTCTGTATGCCAATGGCATGATTCAGAAACCTAGAATTGTATTTGGTTTTTGGGTCACTCATAGTTCTGTCATAAGTATTTTTTATTGGAACTTCAGTGGTGTTTCACCTGGATCAATGTTTCTTACAAATAAAAAATATTTTATGATTGGATGGATGGATTTGTGATTTTTTATTTTATTTTATTTTTCTGGTTGAGATCAAGATCAACGGAGAACACGAAGGGGATAAGAGGAGATTGAATTTTGCATCCATATTAGATTTACCTTTCTCAACTTGAAAGTTAAAACAAGAGTCTCTTTTCCGATTAATTTCGAGCCTTTTGAGTGAAGAACACGAATGTTGGATTTATCATACATGTCCTAGGTGCCAATTGCCCCAAGTTCTCTTCTGATATTAAGCGGTACTAAGGTATCTATGTCTGCGTGTGTCTGCGCTCAATTGGTGGCCTTGTTAGTTATTCGTGTGTCATGTGAAAAGGTCGCAGGTTATTACATTGACAAAGTCCAAGTTGTTTGCGATGTCCTGTCCTGAGTAGGTATGCAATGGGGTGATAGTCAGAGCTAGCCACAGCAGCAGATAACACAACATAATGGTTTTCCAGAAGAAAACGGGTAGCCACTTTTGATGGCATCTTTGATGCATATCCTATTGTATCTTAAGCTTTGTTGTCAAAGAAATATTCAATTATCAGTTGCTGGATTGTCTATTGCCTCGGTTTCAACATGGCTTTATGCAGCTATGTGAATTAACATCCAATACCAAAACCACTGAATGTATCGCGTGTGATTTGTCATTTTCTTAGTCATTACAATACTGTTTTCTTGTTTAACTGACCAGCTGTTGAGGGGCTTGGATCCTTATAAATGGGATATGTTTTGTATTGTAGACATAAAAAACCTTTAATATCGTGGTATTAAAACCTCTATAACTTTGTCCTAGTTCCAAAACTCGATTTTTGTTAACTTGATTCTTCCAAATAGAAGTTAAGTTTCCACAGAATGGAAGGTACATCTGTGTATTATCTAAATTTTAATTCGAAAGGACTCTTGCATGAACACGTTAGATATATAAACCAGTTATACACCATACCCAATAGCTTATGCTTTTGGTGTAGTTGGTTACTGGGTATTTGTCATACTTCACGGTATAGAAATTTTAGTATATGAGTATATTCGTAGCTGTACTTGTCACTCATTATTACTATCTTGTTGTTCCAGCAGCCAGAGTTCTCTTACCAGACTTGCTCCTCTTGAAGCAGTGCTCTTTGATATAGATGGAACTCTCTGTGATTCCGATCCTCTCCACTACGAAGCCTTCCGTGAAATGCTTCAAGAGGTCGTGTGTCTTTTATTAGTAGAAAAGTTTTTTTAAGTTCAAAATATTGAAAAAAGTTCTGTTTTTTTTTTTTTTTTGCAATATTCCGTTCAGTCTTTACAAATCAGCATAACTAAGCTCATGATCTATAGCTAGTGAAAAACTAATAGAATCTTCTGCGGTTGTCAGATTGGTTTTAATGGTGGTGCTCCCATAACCGAGGAATTCTTTATTGACACTGTTGCTGGCAAACACAATGATGATATAGCCTTGTCTCTCTTTCCTGATGATCTGCCACGAGGTTTAAAGTTTGTGGATGATAAGGAAGCCAAGTTCCGGACGTAAGAAATTCTTGCTTTCGTTTACATTCCTCTCTCCTCCATTCCCCTATGTAGTCCATTTGAAGCTTTAGAAGATAATTCATGATTCTCTGATGGATTTTCCAGAATGGCAGCACGTCAACTGAGGCCTTTGGATGGCTTGGATAGAGTAAGGAAATGGATTGAAAGACGTGGGTTGAAGAGAGCTGCAGTTACCAATGCTCCAAGAGCAAATGCAGAGCTCATGATCTCCGTACTTGGCCTCTCAGATTTCTTTGATGCTGTTATCATAGGTGGTGAATGTGAACATGCCAAGCCTCATCCAGACCCCTACCTGAAAGGTCTTGAAGCTCTTAAGGCATCAAAGGACCACTCATTTGTATTTGAGGTCTGCACTTTTGTAATGCCTTACTGAAGAATAAATTTTCTGGACATGCTCTTGACTCATTATTTTATCTTTTTTTTTTGGTAGGATTCTTTTTCAGGGATCAAAGCTGGAGTTGCAGCTGGGATGCCTGTTATTGGTTTGGCTACTAGAAACCCAGAAAAGCTTTTGATGGAAGCAAAACCTGCATTTCTGATTAAGGATTATAATGATGAAAAATTGTGGGATGCTTTGGAAGAACTTGACAAGGCTAGTGGTCCTCCTTCAGTTTGAATTGCTAGTGAAACTGGCAGAATTTCTTCACAGAAACCGGGACTGGTATTAAATTCATAGGTTCAACTGCATAATATTGTTGTAGGTGGCCACATTACAATACATGTCCATCATTGGTGTTGCTTTGCAGCAGCAAACAGTCATTCTTTCTCTTTCTTAGCAATAATTTCACTGCTAGTTATGACCCGTGGCGTGGGTCAAGCCAAGGACATCGTAACTGTACTGTAGTTTATGCTCATTATAATCAAATCCTTCAAATAATTCATAATTTACAGTGAGATAAAGAATAAGTTTTAAGCTTATTGTAAATTTAGATATTTTATAAAAAAATTATTCTATTAAATATTAAAAAAAATTATATTTTTTAATTGAATTTTGTCAAAAAATTATATTAAAAAAATTATTGTGACTGGCTTTTGTCAAAAAAATTTGGTTATAGATCCACCTAAAGGTGGGTAGCCTTAACCGATGTGTATAGGAAAGCCCGAAGGCTGTTCCCGTCCCTGTCAGGGGAGATGCCAACCATCTCTCCTTTTAACGAACACAAGCCTTGAAGGCTAAAAGTCATATATAAAGCAAGATAAGTTTAACTTAATAGTCGATGTGGGACTTGGCCAGGTTGAGATTTTTTTTCTTTCTTTTAACTAACTATCTCTGCTTTTTGGAAGACTTAAAACAACAAAATGGAAAAGAATAATTTGACACAATTTTTTTTTACAATATTTTGATATAATACATGTATTATTTTTCACTCGTTTATTATTTATTTGATATTATACTGATATACCAATACAAAAACGACATGTGATGTTATAAAAAAAATCTGTCAAACTATCGTTGCCCCAACATAATACAAAAATGACATGTTACCTCTGACGGTGTGCCATGCTTCTTATCTTGAAGTAACAATCTTTTCATTTTCTGCATACCACACACCCTTGGACTTTGTTATCCATGAGCCATTTGAGAGTCCCATGCTCCTCTAACTACGTTTCACCTTCGGTGGTAAAAATTTGTCCATCTACAAAACTTCACCTTACCTGCACCAAAACAAATCTCGCACAAACATTCACCAAACCTTCTTCTTTGCATTGCCTCCTAAGGTGCTTCCTTCCATCACTTGCAACGTAGTTCATGTTGTTCTAGCAGCTTCGATTCCTTTTCGAATTTCAAGGACACTGTTGTTTTCTTCATGTATGTTCGTTTTCATGCATGATGTTACCTTCCATTATTCACAAACCCTGTTAAGAGTTTGAGAAGTTTGTTTCTGTTTGACGCTTTTTTGTTATTATTTATTGTCTTTCTAAATTATAATGAATTGTCTCATGGTTTTGTGCCTGTAATAGTTTAGTGATTACTGAGTAAAGGAGGGCACAAAAGCAAGTCTTGGGTGAATTTGTTTTAATTGTGAAACATTTTTGTCTGATAATATGCAATAGGTTCTCTTATTCAATTTTGTCTCAGCAATTTATTCCGCATTTACTCTGTAAATCTCTTCCATTGGTAACACTTTAACAGATCTTCATTGATGTGGTGTTCATTAAAAATTGCACCTTTATCTACTTTTTCCAACACCATAAGAGCTGAGGTCATGCCTCTTTCATATTATGTGGAGGCATCACTACCCGCACCCTTTTTGTTTTCAAGCAAAATTGTGGATTTTTACTTTTGTTTTATTATATTTTCTGCAATGTATTGTGTTTGTTTTAAGTCAAAAGGGGTAAAGCATGATGGGGCATGTCGAATATATAAGCCATTCAGGTGGCAGTATGCAACAATTCAAGCTTTAGAGTAGTTAGTTTGTGGCTTGCTTTGTGATAGAAAAAGAAAATTTAGCACACAGCCAATTCCTGAGGATTTGCTGAACTTTTCTCTCATTATCTTCGTGTTGTACTAGAAGCATGAGTTCTCTCACCGGACTTGCTCCACTTGAAGCTGTGCTCTTTGATGTTGATGGAACACTCTGTGACTCTGATCCACTTCACTACGAAGCTTTGCGTGAAATGCTCTTAAAGGTACTGCTTCTTTTCTTAGTATAAAATCTCAATGGAAAATGTTTCGGTTGTAGGATCAAATATTTCTACGAAACATTCTTTCACACTTTACTCCAAGTTAGTTTAAGTAGTTATGGACGTTCTTCTCTAGCTCTAATCAGTGATTAATCCGATCAAGAGTTACAGTAATCTCTCTTAAGTATCTTTTACCAGTAATCTTGATTAAGAACGATATTTAAGTGTATTTATTGCAGGAAGCCGTTCGTCTGGTCTTTCAACTCCACTACCGGTCGATTAATGACCAATCTTGATCGGTCTAAGAGCCATACAGTACAGAAAACATATAGAAAATTATTTTAGTTATTTTGTTGCAATACTCCTTTTGTAGTATTTGCAAACCACCATCACAAGCACATGATCAATAGCTATTAGTAAACTAACACTAACCTTGTGGCTGTCAGATTGGTTTTAATGGAGGTGTTCCCATAACGGAGGAATTTTTTGTTGAAAAATTTTCTGGCAAGAACAACGTTGACACTGCCTTGGTTGCCTTTCCCGATGATCTGGAACAAGGTTTGAAGTTTGTGGCAGATAAGGAAACCATGTTCCAGAGGTAAACCCTGCTCTCTCTATGTGTATACCCTTCCTCCGTGTGGTTGATTTGAAGGTTCAGAAGATAATTCTCTTATGGACTGTCCAGATTGGCAAGAGAGCAACTGAAGCCTGTGAAAGGCCTTGATAAAGTGAGGACATGGGTTGAAAACCGTGGTCTGAAGAGAGCTGCAGTTACCAATTCTCCAAGAACAAATGCAGAACTCATGATCTCAAAACTTGGTCTCTCGGATTTCTTTGATGTTCTTATCATTGGTGACGAATGTGAACGTGGTAAACCTCATCCCGATCCCTACTTGAAAGCTCTTGAAGTTCTGAAGGCATCGAAGGATCATGCATTTGTATTTGAGGTCTGCATTTTTGTGATGTCTGACTAAAGAAGAAGTTGTTCTAGACCTACTTTTGACATACTTTGTATTTTTCTGTAATAGGATTCTTTTTCAGGAATTACGGCTGGAGTGGCAGCTGGGATGCCTGTTATTGGGATAGCTTCACGAAACCCAGAGGATTTACTGATAAAAGCAAAACCTTCCTTTCTGATAAAGGATTATGAGGATTCAAAATTGTGGGCAGCTTTAGAAGAACTTGACAAGCCTGATGTCAAGAAGTTGGAAATTCTGGATAAAAACATTTAGCAAGGTTATATTTATCATGTCAGAAAAAGTAAAAGGCAATTATAATTTATGTGCAGGAAGGTTATATTTATAATTTGACAATAAACAGTTGTTTCTACATGTATCGGTTATTATTTAGTCTAGGAAGAGTGTGGTCATGGTTGGATAGACAGCCATATGTTATTAGACTGTTAGAGGTGTTTTTTTGGGACTACTTCTGCTGTCTACTTTCATGTCTCACTCTCTTCTCCACTTGCTATTGTTGACATATCCTAATACGTATAATATGCTGCCCCTCTTGCATACATTTTATTGATAATATGTGTGATAGTTTATAGGAGTTGGTGTAGGTTTGAGAGAGAAATGCTTTTTGTTAGAGTTTAAGCCTGCGACTGCAGTCATGTTCTAATTCAACTTTGACCATGAAGATTGCAATCATAAGTGGGTTATTATGTATACTCTATAGAATCAGATTATCGCAAAAAGAACAGACACATATAAGTAATGTAAATGTCGCTTAATTAAAAAGCATGCATTTTAAAACAGTGAGAGAGATATACCATCTTAGCCAAAAACCAAAGTGCACAACTCTTGAGCTCTAGCCAAATCCACTGATCATTGTCTTTCAGATTACCTTCAAACACATGGCAGGCATAATCAATGATACCATACAAGCTTTTACGGATTTACTTTTAGTATCATTTTAAAAAGTTTCTCACCATTAAAGCTACGTATGTGTATATAAATCTATGTCTAACTTTTCTTTCACTCGATATGAAACTTTGTTTGTATCTGTATCTCAAGAGGAAGTTTCGCGCTTTGTGGTGGCAGGCATTGGATAAGTAGTGTAGGAGCAGAGGCTCGTCTCATTCGCATTGGGAATGGTTTGGTGCCATAGTCAAAATCCGCAAGAAGATTGAAGCTTTACGCGCTCAATATTAGGCAGATCCTTAACATATATCAAACTATGTTTTTATAACATATATAAAAGAATCATGAGATGGTTTATATCCAAAAAACATATAATGTATTAACTTTAAATCCTTAAGTACATATATAATTGAAAAATAAAGTTATAATTTTTAAACTTATTAACTTTTAGAAGACAATAATTTCATAATATTTATTTGAAAGTAAAATATTAATTTATCACAACACATAAATTTTTATTTGTAACATATATTAAAACATTATTATGTTACATTGTATATAAATTATATAATGAAAATAATTCACTAATGATATATTTTCTAACCATATAAGAAAATATTACATTAAGTCTGATCTAACCAAAACATAAATATATAATTTAATCCAAATAAAACTAATAAAAAAATGTCATAAGAAAAGAAAAAAAAAAAACTAGTTAGCTCTCTTTACCTTGATTTAGGAAACTTTATCACAACACTTACATTTATGAATAATCACAAAGTGGGAATTGAAGTTATAAAATTACTACTGCAAACTCATACCATTGTCTTTATCTCACTCACAATTTTTATAAGATTTAATAGTAGTATCCACATTTCTATCAAAACATTATAGGTTCAACTTGAACCTAAACCATTGTCTTTTAAAAACAAACTTCTAGTTAAACAAGTTATCACAACATTTTAATATAATAATAATAATAATTTAAATATTATTATCTATTATTTATTTTATTTTATGTAAATATTTTTTCTAGATTTTAAAACATATTTGTGATAGTAGGTAAAATTTGAAAAGAAGACAAGAGACAAAGATGACAAGCTTGAAGAATAATGTGAAGAATGCTCAAAGAGGATGCTCAAAATGAAGTAACAATGAATAACGAAATCTAGTATAAAAGCAAGTTTACTCCATGTAACTTTTGACATTTCACTTTCATGAGTTTAACAATTGATGCAACCACATGATCAAATAAAACCCTCATTAATGTTTCACAGTCACCAATAAAGTTATCATCAACTCAGTCAAACGAGCAACACAGACAACACCTAACAAAGCCTTCCCAAGCTGGCAGCCCAACATAAAGTTTGCCTAAGTCAACAACACTAAACCTACCAAAGTCGATAGCATAAAGCAAAGACTATCCTTAAACAATGACACTCGAACAACTACTACAAGTCGGTCATAACCCGACCAAGAGATCGGTCAGTCACCTCCCATGTGCTAATTAAACTCTCAAGATTAGGAGGCTTATGTACCTATCTGACCCAATATATACTAAAAAATGTTCATCTTGAAATAACCCAAAATACATCTATTGGAAATATTATTTTAGTGATACTACAATATAAGTGTACACCCATATTAATCTTATAAATACAAAAAGGAAAAACTAACTCAATTTCATACATACTCTTATTTTCACTCATATAGAGATTCTCTTACAAATGAATCTCTCTTTGTATTTCATTCTTCAAGAATACAAATTAAAAACTTAAGGTCATTTAGATCACACCACCTCTCTAAAAGACCATATTCAATATTCAATAAAAACACAATTGTATTGATCGTTTAAATCAAGTAAACTTTTACATCCCTCATGTTCAAATTTTTAAAAATACACGTGAAGAATTTAAGATAATTCAAATAACATCACCTGTTCAAATAACCACATTCAGGACCCAATAAAAACACTACTGTATTAATCCTTTGCACATGTTTCAATTCAACTTTTAAAATACGTATCAGAAACTTAAGGCCATTCAAATGACATGTTCAAAATTAATTACATTCAGAATCTGATAAAAGCACTATTGTATTAATCCGTTGTATCAGATAAATTTTTACATCTCTCGTTTAGTATCTGTATGCACTTTGTATATGCATGAATAGAGAGAATCAGTTCATTATTTTGTTGAATATAAAGATGGAGATGATTTTGAATTGCAAGAGGATGATGATGAAGTTGTGTGAAGAGGAGCACATTCATGAAATCATCATAACCAGCACGTTTTGATCAGATAATAATCATCACCATCATTCTCCATCCACTGAAACCCTAACCCTAAAATTGTGTTTCTCTTCATTACCCAATCCTTCTTCCATTTCATCACTTCCATTATTTTTCATTAAAACATGGCTCCACACCCTTCCTAGTGCTCAACCCAATCCATTATTTCAACCACCCTAACTAATTCAATCAAAATCACTATCTATCATTTTTAAAATATTCCTTTCTTTAACAAAATACTATTAAATTTAACATTATATACCATTTTGTTTTTCGATTTTGAGAAAGAAATTTCCATATATAGAAACAATTAATCAGACTGTTTAATAAAAATTAATTGTTTTGAAAAATTTGGTAAATATTTCACATTCATAATAATTTAGCCTGGTAGGAGTTTTATATTGTCAAACAATTAATTATCATTGAACTGCTTTAGAATTTAGATCTATACTTAATAAAAAAAATGTAAAATAACCGTTATTTCTCACATATATATATATATATATATATATATATATATATATATATATATATATATATATATATTTATATATATATATATATGCACTGTTTCATTTTGTATTCCCCAAAAAAAATTTCCAATGTTATTAAGTTTGCTGTGAAGATATGGTAGATTGTTTTTTAAATAATTTATAATAAAGTTTAATAGCAACTTATATATACGAAGTTTGGAACTATCACAATCTTGAAAAATGAAGAAGGTTGTTATCTGTCTATCTATATTTATATATTTATTTATTTTGTTCTTATCATTAGTTTATTTGAAGCTCGCACATAATTGTTTTCGTTTATACACACGTTGTTTTGTTCTTTGAGTGTTTTTTTTTCTCAAATATTATTAAGATATTATTGTAAAAATTAATCAATTTTTCATTTCTAAAGTTTTATTATTAGATCATAGTGTATAATACAACCATTATTAATAAGCATTTTTCACATATTTAGTATAACTTATTTTGAAAACACCAGATATATACCTTTATTAGTTATTTAAGAAAGGTTTATAAACATTAATTAAAAAGACATAGTTACGTTTTCAAAACAATCTAATCTCTTGCATGAACTGAATGGGACAAACTACAATAATTATACGGTATAATAAAGTTTATCACGTAGAATGCTACGTGTATTGTAATTTTGGTCTTGTATTGGTACAATAATGGAGTATTTATATTAAACTTAAACTTATGTTATTGACATATAATTTTCCCCTTCTACATTTAATCGCTACACCATCTTTGATATAGTTAACCTTCTTTTTTGGTACTAATGAATTCGATCAAGTATCTAACCCATTCAATGGCATGATAATAATTATGTAGTATTAAATGCGAGCGTCACATCTTATTAAATTATTCACCTTAGTGTAAATATATTAGACTATCACTCATCAACATAAAGTGTTAATTTAATTTCAACTCTAATTCTTTATTACTATTAAATTAAGCCAGTTTCGTAAGAATAATAATAAAATAAAAGAGTAAATTATATAAACATTTCTTCAATTTTCGTTAAACATTTTCTTCCTATATAATAAAAATATTTAGTTAATTTTTTTTTTCAAATATTGTGTTTTCAGCAATTAATAATGTTGGATCGAATTTATTTATTTAAAAAAAAAAACATTTACAAGAATTTGACCGCTTAGGTAAGAAACTTGTGATCCACGTAGGCACATGAGACGAGAACATGCACCTGAGAGAGAGAGAGACCGAACTTCATTCCACGTCATCACCACATCATCATTACAAAACGACAAAAACCATTCCTACGAAGCACGCTTACACTCTCACTCACTGGGGGGTTTCGCCACGTGTTGCGGGTGACTCTCGCCACGCTGAGCTGGGGGGTGACGCTAACTCCACGCAACGCAACAATCCAAAGATCCATCTTCATTCAACGGCTCAGATCTTCTTGACAGACACAATCATACATACCCCTTTGCTTTCTTCGCACGCCACCTTCCCCTGGCCCACTCATCGCCCTTCTCTAATTATTGTATTATTATTTTTTATTTATTAATTTATTAATACGATAAATAATTAAATTAAATCAGGTTTTTAGGTCATAGTTGTTGGTGCGTTAATTGAATTAATTAACTCAATTGAAAAAATATATTCTACTTTCTTACATTGTATTAGTATTAGTATTAACTTAATTAATTAAAATTTTAATTGTTATTGTATTTGAGTTGGAAGCTTGTGGTCAGTTCCACGCGGATAAACAGAGTGACAGAATAGAAAGATAGCTCATCTTCACCTTTGTCAACATTTTCTGCCACCGAATATCACACATCTCTAACATCTGCATTTCCTCTTACATGTTTTATCTTTTGTTAATCTTTGTGCTGTTCTCATCACTACCACACAAAAACTTCAATTCGCTGTCTCTGCATTTCGTTCTTATTCTATGTTCCTAACTCCCTGAAATTGCTTCTAGATTGAAGCTTTTTGTTACACTATACCTCAAACAAAACCTTTTTGTCGTGTTCCCACTTTCTCCTCATTGGTGGTTCAACTCAATTCAATTCCTTTTTGCCACTTAACAAAGAACCTTTTTTTTTTTTTTTTTTAAGGTTAATCTGGATCTTTCTGCACCAACCAACCACTCAGCATAGCACCATTCTGAACCCATTTAGTGATAAAGTTAAGGTTGTTCTAGGATGCAAGATCCGACAGCATTTCAAGGTTTGAAGCACCCTCAGTTTCCCGAACAAGAACAACTCAAATGCCCGCGTTGTGACTCCACGAACACCAAGTTCTGCTACTACAACAACTACAACCTCTCTCAGCCGCGTCACTTTTGCAAGAACTGCAGAAGGTACTGGACAAAGGGTGGTGCTTTGAGAAACATCCCTGTTGGGGGTGGAAGCAGAAAGAGCACAAAACGTTCTTCAACCTCAAAACGGTCCTCTGCGCCGACTTCTTCTGCTGTTTCTGAGGCTGACCCGACCCGGATTTGCACCAACCCGGTTGAGCAAGACAGTGGGGCGCTCAACATTGGTGGCACCTTCAGTTCCCTGTTGGCTTCATCTGGCCACTTTGGAACCCTCTTGGAGGGTCTGAATCCAACTGGGTCAGGTCTCAAAATGGGTGAATTTGGGCAGGGTGTGAGTTCTGACCTGGGTTTGAATTCGGATTCGGGTTCAAACCCGGGTTTGCAGCTTCAGAGTAATGGGAGTTCAGATGGTTTTCTGGGTATGCAGAATGGGGAATCAACCTGTTGGAATGGTGGTCATGGTTGGTCTGATCTTGCAATATACACACCTCGCCCGAGTTTTCAATAGAAGTTGCTGAAAAAACAAATAGTTTTTAGTTTATGAATTTCTCTATGAACAGTTGTAGGAAGAAAGAAAATAAAATGATAAGGTAAATTGAGTTTCTCAAATTACGGATCTCGTCTTTCAGAGAAGTTCAAAATTAAGTTTCTGCTAATCTCACCTCATAAGGGAAACTTAATTTATTTTACATTTTAGTTTTCTTCTGCTACAAGTTTTATAGAGAAGTTTATGAATTACAGTGATTGTTCTTATATATAATATCAATATACTCAGATACCATGGTTGTGTAAAGAGTTACATAGTTTCATCAAGCCTATCGGGAGCGTGCTATGGAGGAACATACTCATACATACATAAACCAGAAGGTCACTGAAGCAGCATCCTTTAGGTAAAGGCATCCTTTTTCTTTGTCAATTTATCATATATGGTAGTGATTGGTTTTCTTCAAATCCACCAATGGTGAAAATCACAAAAGAGAGAGAAAAAGTTCTTTTTTTTTGGATATGTGAGAGACAATGTTGTGGTGACAGTGTTGATCAGATGTAATTTGATACATGTTTTTGGGATAGCTATTGAAGATATATGAAAGTTTTCATGTGTTGTTGTTGTTGTTGTGTATTATATTTAGATTATATAAAAGGGTATGTGTGGATGATAAGAGAAAATCTAAAGTACAGAGTTTGAAGTTGAAGTTGTATCTTGTCTGTATGTTATGAATGGAGGACCTGACAAGTGATGGCAGCTTGTTTCTTTACTCTCATGGTCATTGGAGTGATAGATATCATTGTTAACTCATTCAAGATTTCAACATTTTGGTGATATTTATTTTAGCTTTAAAATCCTTAATCCAGGGTTGTTCAGCTTCTTTTAGTGGATCTGTACCAAATATGATAAAGTCATTCAATGTATTTCTGATTTTTGAACTAAGTGTGTTATTGATTCTTTCAGTTTCTATTTATAGGTATGATATTAGGTCAATGTGTATCGATTGCAAGATCCCACCACCAATTTCTAAACCCTAAATGAATTGATTGTGGATTTCTGATGGAGAAGGTTGTGTTTGGTGGTCTAATGGGTGTGTGATGATAAATGAGTGGGTGCAAATTTTATCTTATAAGTTGATTTTATAGGGACTCGCTAGGTTTTAAATCTATTTTTTAATATGGTATCAGAGTTATGGTTAGAAGTGATATATCGATTAGAGATAAGACGATCAAATTTCATCTTATAAATCGATTTTGTGAGAACGAGTTAGGTTTTAAATTCATCCAACGATGATCTTAGTTTTGAAGTGGAGTCCACATAGCATGATAGGTCTTGAGATGGACCACAGTGTGTGTTGTTAGTGAACACTTCATTTACGACTGTGCATGTGTGGTTGTCAGCTGAATTTTTGCCTCAGATTCATGTATGTGTTTAAATTTGGAAACCTGTGAAAGTTATGGTGATAGAAATATATAGTACCAATGTGTCAATGGATCAGTTTATATAAATTTAAAATATGATTTTTGTTTTTTAGATAAAAGAAAAATGATTTCTTTGTCAAAATAAGTTGATTTTTTTTATTTAAACGAAGAAGACTAAATGAATACATAAAACAAACACAAATGAGTTTCTTTTATTAATTTAATAAAAATGGGAAACAAATAAATCAACCCTTTATCTTTCGAGGATGATTACATATAGGAAAAGTGAAAGATTTGAAAAAAGAAAATGAAATTTTGAACGGTATATGTATGCAATATTTTTTTTTTATTTGGATTAAAAATAAATTGTATTTTTTTAACTTTTTTTAACATATCAAAACCATTAATATAATAAAAATATACTTTTAAAATGTTTGAAGAACTTATAATAATATATTTACAATTTCTTTATAACAATTGATGTTTTCCATTCTTTTTACTTTCTTTAAGACTTTCCTAAAGATATAGAAAATGTAAAAACTTTATATAAACATAAATTCCAAAAGGCGGATGACATATTTCTTTCTTTTATAATTTATTAAAAGACTATAATATTTTCAGTGAGGAGAAATTTATTTTAATATCTCTAAAATAATTTCGATAACTAGTAATCTAAAAAGCATCACATTATAAGTTTTTAAAGTTATTTCATATATTACATTAATCAAATTAAGTTAAAATAATCTGACATATACTATTATAAAATTTAGTAAAACTTAATAAACAATCTGTGCTCATTAAAAAAAAACAATGAAATTGAAAAACATTATAAATAAGCTAAACAGAAAACTTATCAAAAAAATCCAAATTCGAAATATTAAATATATGGACAATGATATTTTAACACCATTTTTTGACACTATTTTGACACTGCACACGTGTTAAGATGTGATTGGACGATTTCAAATTAAAAAAGTTGAGGCAGGGGTATATTTGAAAGAGAAAAACCAAAGTTTATTTTTTAATTTGAAATCGTCCAACCACATTTTGACACGTGTGCAGTGTCAAAATGATGTCAAAAAATGGTGTTAAAATTTTATTTTCCTAAATATATAGTGTATTTTCTACTTCCATGTTTTTAGTTTTCTTCTTATAGCAAACTTACCCTAAATCGTAATCCATGATATTCAATGTTTGGTTTTTTCAAGTATAGTGACTATTGCTATTGCTTGATTGTGTGGAAAAACATTGTTGAATGGAATCATGTTCTTCATGTCGGCAACGTTTCTATCTTCAGCATATTCTAATACTTCTCACAGTCAATATCAGTCTACACAATTTCATTCCTAATTAGGTATAAAAAAAATTTGACCTAGTTTATATTATTACGTACCAAACATAAAATTTTAGTTATTTAATCTAAACATCCGTATCATCAACCAGTGTTAATTAACTTTGTATCAATTATTTATGGCTTAATAGTGATAAACTTTTGTTTTTAAAAAAGCCTGCTTGTTAAACTCCAATATTCAAACTACAAATCTTGTGGGTGATTACATGTGTCAAAGAGATTAATTATATTACCGATAAGTTATTATAGTAAAATTTTAAATTTACGTAATCAACTATTTTTTTATTTTATTTTTATATTTATAGATTTTGAAATCATCATGTCTTATAAATGCATTTTACTTATAAATACGGTTTAATTTATAATGTGAGTGTCTAATAAATGTATGACTAAACGATTTGTTGATAGACGTTCGGTTTACAAAAACTTAAGATATTCTTTTAAAAAATGAAAAACTGATTATACGACATATTATTTATAAACATGTAAAAAGAAGTTATTTTTTCTTTTAAAGTTGACACTCTTCCACTTGAGTTTGAATTTATGATACTTTTTGTTAAATGTCAACTTCAATTGGAATTGGAACCATACATAAGTTGTATTGGAAATTTAATCGAGAGAAGATTGGATATTTTATATAGAAAAATTATTAATATAATATTTTAAAATTTTAAATTAAAAATTATATGGTGAATCTGAAAGTTATATTTGGAAAAATCATGATATTTTAATAATATTTTTTAATAATTTTTTTATAACAAGACAAATGTTACTATTTTATTTGTTTGTTTAAATTTATTTTAAAAAATGTTTGTTTGAATTTATTTTAAAATAATATTTAAAACGAATAAATCATAAACTATCACATATACATGGTAAAAAATTATAAAAAAATTGTTAAATTCTTTTTTTCTATTTAGAATATTGACTTTGAATAAGATTTTTATAAATGAAGAAGAAATAAGATATGGTTTAGGTTCCTCTGTATCATAAATGTGATCCACGTCACAACTTATTATTGTTTCTTTCAGATTCTCATCTCATCTTTGACCATCAACTTTTGTCTCACATTGAATAAATAATAATATGGTATACAATTAAAAAAATATATATTTCTTAACTTTATATATATAATCTCTTTTACATTTTGTAGTTCAATTAACTAAAGTTTTTTAGTGTTCATAATATACGAGAAATGATTTCATGTGAAAAGTTTAACTATTTTTTAATATATACTTAAAAAAATTAATTATTTTTATGTACTTATTTTATTACAGTTAATAAGGAAGATGTCTGTATGTTTACTAGTAATAATAATAGAAATGTATTATTAAGTATAAGGCCGAAAGCAAATTAGAACGGTTAATTAATAATAAAAGTAGCTGCTTAATATTCTGCTATGTAACACACTGAAATTTATCTGCAGGCTTGGAGTATCTTCACAATGGTTGCAAGCCCCCAATTGTTCACAGATATGTTAAGACCAGAAACATTTTACTCAATGAAAATCTACTTGCTAAAATATCTGATTCTGGATTCTCAAGATCTTTTCAGATGAAGATGACACCCATGTACTACCAACAGTTATTATTGCAGGCTTGACCCTCAGTATGTATTCTTCTCATCTCAGTTACCATTTCAAATTTAATATACAATAAATAACATAACCAACTTAATAATTTAATCAAAGTGTTGAATATTGTCATATCAGCGTCTATATCTGTTTCGGGTATAATGTTGTGTCAAAGATTAGACAGATCTCGAAGATTGGGCGGACTTTGATGACCGGGCGAATTTAAGTACTCTATGCTGTATTCTAAGACCGATGGATGTTGAAGACTACGCTTCAAGTTGTGTGGAAGATTGGACGGTCTGGTGAAGACTACGAATTGAACGAAGGTCGGACGACTTGTGAAGATCACGAACTAAATGAAGACTGAACAACTTGTGAAGACCACAAACTAAATGAAGACTGAACGACTTGTGAAGACCAGGAATTGACGGAGACCAGACGGGCTCCCTCCTCCTTCTCTAAGTTGGAGCGGGTGAGTACCTATCAAAGGCACTCCGACGCTCAAGTCAGTAAAATAACCGAACTACTAATATAGCAAGCAACTCATGTATTATATTGTCTCCCTGGTGTTTGGGACCTTTATTTATACTAGTTGTAATGAATTTTTATCTTTGGTGAGCCTCATGACGGCCCAATCATGTATTAATTCTCCATTAGAGACTTTTAGCCTCTGTTCGCTTGAACAGATTATACTGTTCAAGCGGGTTTGAGAGCGGAGAAATAAAAGGCATTACATGTTCGTTTGAGAGGAAAAGCAAAGAAATGCGAAGACGGATTTGCGGGATGGAGGAGTTTTCGATCACCCGCTGAAGGGAAGAGATTTGGAAGGATTTCTGGTAAAAAGTCAGATGTGTCCTTAATGTTTTATGAAATTCCATTTGTATATATTACTTTAATATACATCGATTTGATTTTATGCAGATGGCATGAAGAAGAAAGGGGTTTAAGATTGTTTAAAATGGAATATTATCAAAGAACAATTGTAGCTTTAAAAGCTTAATTTATTCAAGGAAGTAAATGACTTTATATAGCCAATACAGTAACTAATAAAAGAAAAGGTATATCACGTAAACAGAGCATAACTGTACGTGACTGCACAAATTTGAACATGGCTAGTTTTATGGAACAGAAAAACTAAACATCCTATTTCTAAGGGATGATATTTATTAATAAATAACCAAAAAGATTGAATTGAAACGTGGCTAACATTCCTCCCTTAAACTGAACTATTATTTTAGCAAATACAGTCAGTTTATCTCCTCAATATGGCATATACCAAGTCTTTCTCTTAACTGCATAAATGCTTCCAGCTTCAAGGCCTTGGTCATGATGTCAGCTAGTTGATCTTTAGTTCCACAGTATACTAATTCAACTTCTCCTTGATTTGTCAACTCCCGAAGAAAATGAAATCGAACATGGATATGCTTACTTCGATCATGCATAACTGGATTCTTTGAGAGTTTAATTGTTGAGTTGTTATCACAATACATGATACATTTATTTTGCTTAATCCCCAAATTCTCAAGTACACGCTTCATCCAAATACTCTGAGTAGCACAAGCTGATGCAGAGATATACTCAGCTTCGGTGGTGGACAGTGATACCACAGGTTGCTTCTTAGAACTCCAAGCAACTAACCCATTTGACATCTTAAAAACATACCCTGAGGTACTCCTTCGCTCACCACAGTCTCCAGCATAGTCACTATCACAGAATGCTACCAACGTCTCTCTTCCTTCTCTTTTGTAAAATTTCATGAAACGAGTCACTAAACTTACACTATACATTAAGTCTGGCCTAGTGACAGTTAAATACATAAGACTTCCCACCATTTGCTTATATGTAGTAGCATCAACCTTCAACCCACCATCATCCTTTGTGAGCTTACACCCTGTGTAACGCCCCGACAACTTACAGGGACTGCTGACTGCCCCCACACATCAACACGAGGCTTTCCAGTGTGCTTTGTCCTCACTCTCACACTTTCCGAGAAAACTTCCCGGAAGGTCATCCATCCCATAATTACTCTAGGCTAAGCACGCTTAACCATGGAGTTCTTATGAGTTAGGCTACTGAAAAGCAAAATGCATTTGTTGATATGAGTAGCCAAATCAATTTCTTTAAGCTATCCTTCAACTGTATAGTCCCATACCTATACAGTCTCTAGATCCCTCTCATTTCGGTGTATGTTCGATTCGTCCACGTGCCCCTTCCACTGGAAGCCTGCCAGGAGTCGCTCCTTGTCCATGCCTCTTGCACCGGCGATCACTCCCCGCCCTCGTCAATGCCCGGGTGTCACACCCTGGAACAATTGGATTTTTAACAGCTGAACAGTTTTGGAAACCAAATCTTTCAAGTATTTGGTTAGCACATTTTCTCTGGCAAATAAAAATTCCATTTGAAGTATGCTTGACTTCCACACCAAGAAAATATCTCATCCTGTCCAAATTAGTCATCTCAAATTCCTTTTTCATCGAGTTTCTGAATTCTTGGAACATTTTTTCACTATTTCCTGTAAAGATAAGGTCATCTACATACAGGTTCACAATAAGAATGTTTATTGTTCCTTCTTTCTTTGTAAATAACGTGTGATCACTCGTGCTTCTTTCAAAACCTTCCTTTAGAAAGTATGATTCTATCTTGCTGAACCATGCTCTAGGTGCCTGTCTGAACCCATAGAGAGCTTTCTTCAATTTATACACCTTGTCTTCTTCACCGATTACCTCATATCCCTTTGGTTGTTCCACATACACATCTTCTGCTAACTCTCCGTGTAGGAATGCACTTTTGACATCTAGTTGATAAATTGTCCAACCTCGACTGACTGCAATGGATAAAGTTAATCGAATGGTATCGCATCTTGCCACAGGTGCAAATACTTCGGTGTAATCAATTCCAGCTTTTTGAGCATACCCTTTTGCTACAAGACGAGCCTTATATTTGTCTACTTCTCCTTTTTCATTTATCTTGGTCTTAAATACCCACTTCACACCAATTTTCTTTGCTCCTATCGGTAAGGTTGTTAGTTCCTATGTTCCATTTTTGTTGATCCCTGCAATCTCATTCTCCATTGCATCCCTCCATATCAGACTTTTGGTTGCTTCCTCAAAGGTGGTGGGATCAATTGAATCATACGATGTGAACATGGCAAGTTGTTGCATCTCTTGAGTGAGTTGTTCCACTTCTTGTGTAATTCCTTCTTCATCTTCTTCTTCTAATAGTCCAGCTCCAGATTCATAGTCTCTCATCCATATTGGTGGTTGTCTTCTTCTTTTTGGGAGTTTGGTTCTTTCATCTTCTGTACTTTCTTCTACATTCTCGTTATCTTCTTGATTTGTCACTGCTAAATCTTTATTTCCTTTATTTTCTTCCTCTTCTTCACACTTTATTTCAAGAGAATTAACTTCTTCTGTCTTCTTCCAGTCTCACTTTTCCATTTCATCAAAAACGACATCTCGGCTAATAATAATCCTCTTTGTTTCTAGATCATACATTCGAAAAGCTTTAGAATCTTCACTGACTCCCATATGTACACACTTGATGCTTTTCTCATCCAGCTTCTTCCTTGTCACATCAGGAACGTGAACATAACCTATGCATCCAAACACCTTAAGATGTGTGACTGAAGGTTTTCTCTCTTTCCAAGCTTCTTCAGGTGTCATGTTTGGTAGGACTGAGGTTGGGCATCTATTCAATATATGGGTGGCCAGGTTTGCTGCTTCAGGCCAATTTGGAACACCTCGTGCTATGAGCATGCATCTCACCATGTTCATTAAGGTTCAATTTCTTCTTTCTGCCACTTCATTCTGTTGTGGTGAGTAAGGTGCCGTGAGTTGTCTTGTGATTCCATTATTGCTACAATAGTCACTGAATTCTGATGAGTTGAACTCTCCTCCTCTATCAGTGCACAAACATGTTATGTTGCATCCTGTTTCTTTCTCAATCAATGATTTAAACCTTTTGAAAGTATCAAAGGCTTCATACTTGGCATGTAAGAAATAGGACCACATTTTTCGACTATAATCATCTATAAAGGTAAGGATATACCTTTTATGACTATGAGATTCAGGAGTAATTGGGCCACATATATCTGAATGAATGAGTTGCAGAGGTCTGGAAGCTCTCCAAGTGCTTTTCTATGGAAAGGAAAGTCGTTGTTGTTTTACAGTCATGCATATGGTGCACAACTTCGGTTGATTCTTCAATATTGGCAGGCCTTGAACCATCTTCCTATATGCAAGAGTTCGTAGTCCTTTCATGTTCAGGTGACCAAACCTCTGATGCCACAAGCTTGTAATGTTTTTAGAGGTTACATTTAAACATGCTACCTTTGATATATTAGTATCAACAATAGCAATAGATGCCATAAGCACAAACATACGATTTGCAGATATCATAGTTCGTATAATCAGACCTTCAGTATCATGATAAATACTACAACATCCATTCTTAATTAGTATAGACAAATTTCGTTCTCGAAGCTGACCAATGCTAAGCAAATTTGTTTTAAGATCGGGAATGTAAAATACCTCTGTGAAGGTCACAATTCGTCCTTCTAATTTCATTCGAACATTACCTTTTCCCATGACATTCAATTTGAAGTCATTTCCCAGTTTAACACTATGTCTGAATGATTGATCAAGTTCAATGAACCATTTCTTGTCTCCACTCATGTGATTGCTACATCCAGAGTCCAGAAACCACATTTCATCTCGTTTGACTCCTTGCATTTCCACATATGACATAAGTAACATCTCCTTTCCTTCATCCAACTCTGTGTGTTCTGAATAATTGGCATATGTGGGACAATCATATTGGAAATGTCCCAACTTGTGACATCGATAACACTCAACTATAGATTTGTCAAAAGCTCTACCTCTGCCTCTTCCTCTGCCTCTGTATCCGCCCCGTCCTCTGCCTCTATTACTGAGATGCTTAGTAACTTGTGAAGCATAGTAGTTTCCTGTGACTTTCAATGCTTGTTCAGTTATTTCCCGTCTTTTTATCTTGTGTTCATGTATAAGTAATGAACTCTGCAACTCATCTATCGTCATTTCATTGATGTCCTTGGATTCTTCAATTGAGCATATAATGTAATTATATTTGTCAGATAATGTACACAAAATCTTTTCAACAATATGTTCATCCTTCATGGTCTCTCCTGCTCCTCTCATGTCATTTGCAATGATCATGACTCTAGAAATGTAATCATGCACACATTCACCATTTTGCATTTCTAGAATTTCAAACTCCCTAGCATTCCCTTGATACTTTTGCTTCATTGATTCCCAAAGTGATTTGGAGGTAGCTTTGTTGGTGATGGTTTTCAAAATATTCTTGTCAATGGATTGAAACAAATAGTTCTTTGCTCGTAGGTCGTTCAATTTCTGCTCTTCTAGAGTTTTACATTCCGCTCCTGTGAGTGACTCCAGTATTTTGGGTTCTTCATAGCCTTGCTCCATCACACTCCAATATTCCTTGGATCTCAGCAAAATTTTCCATTAGCATGGACCAGTGATCATAGTCTCCATCAAACTTTGGAATGCTGAGAAAACTGTTGCCGTCAGCCATATGTTTATGTTCACCCCTTTTCTCTTGTGTTTTTCTAATATATGTTTCAGGCCCGTGTGTGAGCTCTGATACCAGTGTTTAAAATAGAATATTATCAAAGCAGAATTGCAGCTTTAAAAGCTTAATTTATTTAAGGAAGTAAATGGCTTTATATAGCCAATACAGTAACTAATAAAAGAAAAGGTATATCACGTAAACAGAGCATAACTGTACATGACTGCACAAATTTGAACGTGGCTAGTTTTATGGAACAGAAAAACTAAACATCTTATTTCTAAGGGATAATATTTATTAATAAATAACTAAAAAGATTGAATTGAAACGTGGCTAACAAAGATGAATGCACGAATTTGAAGCAAAAGAAGATGATGAACAATGTTTGAAATCAACAGTCGATCTGCATTCTCAAACCCTGACGCGGCTTCTCGATCTGCATTCTCTTCGGCGAAACTATCGTTCCTATAGCCCATCATAAGCTCCACGGGCAAGTAGCATCAAAGAGGGAGAAAGGGTTTGGAAGGAGCTGTTCAAGACAAAAAGAAAATAAAAGAGACTCTGGTCAAGTGATGCCAAAACAAAATTTAAATATTAAATATAAAATATAAAATCAAAATTAAGAAAATGATAGTGGCTTGTTTGGTCCACTGGGTCATTGTTTTGTATTTCTTCAATCTCACTTCCATAGAAATAAAATCATATTATAAATCATATTAAAAATATATTACATTTAAAAATAAATTTATTTTACTAAATTATAATTTTGTTACTTTTTAAAAATTAATTTTAATTATTTTTAATTTTTTATTATTTATAAATATTTTTACAATTAAATATAACATTAACAAATAACATTTTATATTACTTTAATAATTAGGAGTATTTTGGTAATCTTTAATTTCTATCAATTAAACAAATATTTTAAATCTTTCACATCAATCAAATCTTACAATAATTCTCACAAACTTTACCTCTAAATCCACTCTCAATTATCCACAAATTCACTCAAAAAAACAACAAAAAAATTACCCTCAAATTCATTCAAATCCATTCAAATCATCTCCCCCAAATCATCTCTCCAAATCATTCCAAAAGAACAAAGCATTAATGAGCTTTTTATAATTTGCAGTCTAATCATGGGCAGTCGGCCAGAATGATTGGTCTGATGGTTGGCTCGGACGGTCGCCCAGACTAGTTAGGCTGATGGAGCACTCGGACGGTCGACCCTAGGTACCGTATGGTCATATCATATGTTATCAGATAAATATGACAATGTGATCCGTTAAATCATCGAACATAATATGTTGACAACTTTTTGATAATAGATTATATGTCATCGTTTTATTGGTGTACATATTTGAAATGAACCAATAAAAAACTACCACGTTATAAAAAAGTTATGAAAAAAAATATTAAAAATACATTTTCCTTAAATCATATATATCAGATGTTAAAAATGGATTAGCCTGACAGATATTCTAAAGTTGTAGTGACTTTTTTTACAACTTTGTCAGATTAAGTGACAAGTCCCATCACGTGAAAGAAAAAGAAAGGAAAAATATTTTTTTAACAGTTTTTTTGATAGTTATGAAAAGGTTGATAACATCAAGCTCCGAATAAAAATGTGTTTTTCTTGCATATTTTTCGTAAGCTTTTACTTTTGGTTGTACTGTCTGGAATCGGTTGTTGGTGGGCTTTAACTATTTTTCATCATAGAAACTAAGCATATTCTTCTTCATGTATTCTCAAAGTTTTCTTCCTGCACCCCCGTAAAATTTTTTCCATTTTGTCCTTTTTGGAGAAATCAATTTTTTATAGAAAAAAATATTCCAAATTACACCATTCAAAAGTTAAAAATAATTATTTAAGTATATTGGTCGAAAAATAAAAAATGACTTACTGAATTTAGAAGTCAAAAATAACTTTCAAATTCTACCATCTAAAAGTTCTTTTGTAAGAAAAAATAAAAAGGGAAAAGAAAATTTCTAAGAACTTGAACTTATATAAAGATGTTAAAAGTTACTTTCTCTTTTGTTTAAATCTAAGTTTGATATTAACTAGAAAAAAAGTCAATATATAAGAAAAAAATACTTCCAATGATATTTTGAATTGAAAGTATTAATTACTTAAATGAATTTAATTTTATGTTTTAAATTTTTTTGATGAATTTCATTCATAAAAAGAAATCAAATACGTAGGATTTATAACAATTTTGAAAAAAAATATTAACAAGGAATTATAATTAAAGCGTCAGAAAATTTACTCAATAACGTAAGAAATTGGAAATTAAGACGATTTATAAATTTAATTGAGTGATATGTACAAGAAAATTCATAAATACATTGAATTAATATTTTATGTTAAAAATGATCATATTTAGGTTTGCTTATATATTTGTCCTTTCCATTAGCTTAGACTTTTTCATCTTTTACAAATTTAAAACTAAATATAATATAAATAAAACGGAATACTCGATCAAATAATTGAATCAAAAGAAAATTACAATAAAAAATAAATAAAAATGAAGAGTTTGTTGAAATTTAATAATTGCAAAACTCTACTCCAATAAATAATACCTCCTTCCATTTTCAAACATGATGCCGACTCAAATATGGACTTTTCTCTTCTAGCTAATTTTGTTCTATATAATCAAGATAACATCTTGGACCACTTCCCTAAGCTTTTATATATATATATATATATATATATATATATATATATATATATATATATATATATATATATATATATATATATAACAATTTTACTTTTTTTTCGATTAATAACCTTAAACAATAATTTGAGGATTTAACCAAGTAACAATATTAGGTTTTAAATGGAATTAATTTTAACTAAATGCAATATTGGATTTATTTTAAATAAAGTTACATGATTTAAACAAATATATTATATTTCATCTGGTCTTATGGATATATTAAAAAATATAACTCAATAATTTAAGTCACTTTGTTATAGAATTTTCCTTTAATTTAACTATATATATTATAATTAAATCTAAAAAACTAGGGTAATTATTATTTGTTATTATGCCATTATTTATTACAATGTTATTATACTTTTATTATTTTATTAGATTTATCACTCATGATTCTATAAATATAAATAATAATTTCTAAAAAATATTTATTTTCAAAACACTCATAGTCATTATATCACTAAGATCCTAAATTTTTTTTTCTTAAAAACATCAATACCAGTAGATTTAAAGGAGAGTAATTAAGAGGATGTGAGAGAATTTGAAGATAATATTTTTTTTTATTTGAATAGATTTGGAACTAAGTGTGAGTAGATTTGGAAGTAAAAGTTGTGAGAATTAATGTAGGATTTAATTTACATGACAGATTAAAAATATTTACTTCCAAATTCATTCTCAATTACTTCCAAATCTATTCAAATAAACAACAAATAAAAAATTATCATCAAATTCTCTCAATTACTCTCCCTCAAATCCACTCAACTCAAGTGAACAAGGCCTAAAGAATTTCATTTTCACCAAAGCAAACGCTCTCAAAATCATCACTAAAAATCTTGTCGTTTTTTTCGTAAATCTATGTTAATAATCATATTACAAACATTTTTATATTTATCAGTAAAGATAAATCTATTGATAAATCTAAATTTACTGTCAAATTTTATCCATAAATTTTAAAAAGTATATTCGGTAACCCAAATGCACATGATGTATTCATTTTAAACAGGATATGTTTTTCTGAAGTGATAAATCTTTGAGAATCTAGAGAAATAAACATGAATGTGCCGATGATCATGTGTAGCTGTCAAAACACAAACTTTCCTTTGCCTTTATTATCTTCTGTTTGGTTTCCTTATAAAAAATGAAACTTTGAGACTTGTATAAATATTGAACTTTTATTTAAAGGATCTTGGACAACTAAGAAAATGAGTTGTTGCAAATATATTTAGCCAATGGGAAGAATCAACAGCTACAACACAACTGTTTGTGAAGCAAAAAGTCTTGTCTCTGTCATATCTCTCTCTCTCTCACTTCTGAAAAGCCTACAAAAGAATGGTTATCTATTGACATTTTCAACACCCAAATGGGTGCTTATTCACAATTGCTTTATTAATTTATTACAACATAACTTGTTCCAAAACATCTACTATTCCATGTCACAACAAAATTTCCTAATTTGGCAAAGAACTCAATCTCTATAACCCCTTTTGATCCAATCATGGCAACCCTTCACCCCATATCACTCAAACCTTCAATTCCATTTCCACTTTGAAGAACCAAACAAGCAATCACTGCAATAGCAGGACCCACATATTTGAAAACCCCATTGATCAATTTTATCAAGTTGTTGATTGGCTTCAACTTTCTTTAATTTTCATAAGGCAGTGTGAAATTACTGTACAATCGAGTCACGATAAAATCTTAAATTCGCACTAAATCAGCTACCTACCTTTACTTTTGACTTCGTTTTCAATAGGTTTGAGATTAGTAAAACCCTAACTACGATCCACTCATGATCCATCACCTCTTAAATAATTCTTACTAATAATCTTGATTAGAAACTATGTTTAGAAAAGATTATTGTTAGGCCGTTGGTCGCCTTTTTTTTATGGTCAAAAAATATGTTAATTGTCTGAAGCAAATGATGATTGGTGAGTGACACAACACTATTCGAGATCCTTTCTTAGTGGTCTCATCTCGTCGGTCCTACTATATGATCATACCATGATGTATATATCCCGATATAAGAACATGTGTTGGTCATTTTGATTAAGATAAGATCAATTTAAAATATATAAATGAATGTAAATCTTATCTTAAAAATTGATTTTGTAAAATTGAGTTAGACTTAAAGTCTACTTTTTAACTAAAAGCATGTACAAAGATGATAAACAAAATGGCAGCGAGAAAAAAAGTTAATTAGTAGGAGAATTGGGTTTTGTGTTCGTGATCAGAAAGTGACCAAAAAGTGGAAATGTTTCTTATACAAAAGGGCGATAAAGGAGAAGGAAAGAACTTCACTTTTGAAAAAATCACATGCATATACAGTAACAGTAGCTCTAAGACGTGCTTAGTGAGGATATTTCAGCTCATTAAAATAACCCCTGTTTGATGACAACGGCACAAGGCACACATCACGTTTTGTTGTAGCCGTCGTCGTCACAATAATCATCATTAACAATATCATTAGTTGCATTCATATAAGAGAAAATGGTACGTTTAAATAAGACACAGAGAGCTTTTGTATAGTGTTACTTATGACAAACACTTGTGCTAAAAAAGAAGAATATGATAAGCACGTGCTGAGCAATGCGTTTGGTTTGGAGTGAGTTTCAAGAGCACGCGTTGGATCGAATCAAGGAGACAGGACCACTGACTATGCTCACTAATCCTAAGAGAATGTCTCGTGCATTGGTTAGCTAACAAAGCACATCAATTAAAATATGTTGTTAAAGGTTTCTCCAAGAACAATGCACCTTAAACTATAATATAAAACATATAAAAGTGACAATCACTTTCTCTAGCCCTTTATCTCAATAATAGGCTGTTATAATTGCTAGGCCTTTCTGCATGCTAAAAGTTATGGTAACTCGTTTTCATTATTTTCACTACTTCCGGGTAGTCTAGATCAGTTCAACATCACACTTCAATCTATAAAATTGCAGTGACAGTGGTAGCATTTTAAGCAACACTGTAACCGAAAAAAGTGAAAACCGTATTTGCTCATGCATGCTGGTGCTGGTGCAGTTGATTAATCATGATAGAAACAAGAGAATGTCATCATTGATGTAATTCTAAACAAGTCACTACTGATGATTAGGCTAAAGACAATTACAATACAACGATACAAGTCATTGATTAGAGTTTTCTTTGGCTAGAAAATGAAGATCAGATATGTTAATCATTGTGATTGGCAACGAAATGATTAGAGTTGATGGGGTGTTTGACCCCATGATAGTAACAACATCAACCCTGGGAATGATGGATTTGACTGAGAGATGTTTGCATGGGAAAAGAAGGGTTGAAAGAGAAGGCAATGCTTGTAGGAGGACAATTCATTGCATCAACTTTGTTTCCTAGGCATTCCAGTGCCTTAACCTGTGACCTGAGAAACTTGAGGTAGTTTGCAGCCTCATCAAGCATTGATGCTGTGTCCATTTTGCTTCCCCCAGGCACAAGCTTCTGCAAAACCCTAATCCTCTCACTTATTCTCTCCCTTCTATGCCTTGCAGCCACAGTTTGTGGATCAGTTGATATTCTCACATTCTTCCTCTTTGGTTTTTCAGCAGCATCCAAGCCAAAGTTCACAGGCCTAAAAGCTGCAGCCCTATATATCATTTCCTTCATTTGTGCAATGGCCTCTGGATCAGGTTCCTCAATGGATGATGACATGGATGAATTCGGTTGCTGGAAATTGATGTTATTTGAAGAGGAACTCTTCTCCCATCTGGGTTTCTTGCTTTTTGATGGATCATCTGAGATAAGTCTGAATCCACCTTGCTCAACAGAAGAAGAATTCTGCACAATACTGAAGCAGGAACCACGGCCAGTGGCACCAACTTTGATCGTTTTAGTTTCCTCATGGCTCCTCTTTGAACAATTAGCCTTTGATTGTACTGTTTTTCCTCGATCCAAGGAGCTTTGAGAAACTGTTTCATCAACTTCATTCACCGGACACTTCATGTCTTCCTTTCTACCATTCGATGCATTACTCTCAGATTCACCAGTGGAAGCTGCACTGCCGTAGCTGAAGTTCCACAAGTTTCTACAGTCAGATAAAATCATCGAGATGCCATCATCTTCAACAGATGTGTCTGTGTTACTATTGGTAGCTGAAATCAAGCAGTCAAAAGACTCAAGAGAGCAAGCACCCTTCCCATTTTGTGAGCCATTGACAAGTTGTTGTTGCTGCTGTTGTTGGTGGGCCATGCTGAAATCTGGCATGTAGTTGCTAATCAGGTTCATCCTTTGAGATCCATTGACCGACAGAGACGGGTATGATTGAGATGTGAAAGCTTCTCCCCAACTGGCTCCAGTTCCTGATTTCACCGGCATCATTGTTGGTGCATGCTGTAAAAGATTTGTGTTTTGCCTTTGCATCTCATCCATTATCTCTGAAGAAGCGGTGGTAGCATCTGCTGACTGATAAATCACTCTTTCAGAATTTGAATCTGCATGACCTGTTTGAGCCTTCTGCAAATCTTGTATTTGATTGACAACATTGGGCATGGAGTAGCCTCCTTCAAAATCTGGTGGTGGCTGAATAGTACTCCACAGGATTGGTGTGTTTGCTTCAAGTTGAGAGGTATCCCAACTCAAACCATCCATAGATGTTTGCTTCAAGAAAAAATCTAGTTGAAACTTGGAGGAGAAACTGATCCTTGTCACCTATCATGTTGAACACAATAATACATCAGATAAAATAAACAAAAGTAGAAAACATAAAAATTGACCTGAAAGGCCTTAGGGCCTTACCAGTTCACACTTGTAGACAAACTGCTGCCAGAAAAAGATTAGAAACCTTAATAATTGTTCAAGAGTGTTCAATGTTAGAGATAAAACAGAGGACCAAACCCAGCTTTTACATCAAGATTTTGTACAATCTGGTTGTGGCATTAACTTGCCTCTTAAAATTCAATGTGGAGATACCTGTTAGGAGGTGGAAAAAAAAAACCAAAGGGTTAGGTCAGATTGAGAAACTGAATTTTATGCAGTACTCTATTGTGAAAGTACAAGTTGGAGAAGAAAGAGAATTTTTCTGTCCCTTATAAAGATAACTAGTCCTTGTACATTTAACAAACTGGAAAGAGAAGAGATGAGAAGAGAATAGAAAGTGAGACAACAAGGTTAAGGTTGTACCTTGAGCTGCCATTGAAGAAGTGCAGAACTGATGCACCGTGTTTGTTGTGGAGAACCTTGTATAGGTAGGAAGAACAAAAGGTACATGCTTTTATAATAAAACAAATATTGGTACTTGAGCAATTACGTCAGGAAACTGCATAATAAATAACTCCTTCAACATGAATACAAAAATACACAAAAGAGGCTATCTTTAACTATTATGTTATAATAATCTGGTTTTAACAGTTTAGAGCAATTTCAAAAAGGATAATGCTTTTTTTTATCAGTTAGGTGGGTCTATAAATAAAACTGTTTCTGCAGCAGACAGTGAGCATGAGACTTCAGAGTGGTATTTTTGAATGTCAAATCCTCATATTTTATCGCATACAACCATTTTTTGTATTCTTTTTAAGTGCAGAAAGCTCTGACCCCCTTTTGGTTGCTTAGTAAAAACTGCATCTTTCAACACCAATACCCTCTTTATAAAAGCTTTCTGTGTTAATCATGCTTTTAATCATAGCAATGTTTTCACTTTCTACCACCATATTTCTATATCTTCATACCAACCCAAAAAACTAACTATTACAGTAAGAATCTCAAATTAACATATGAAATAGTAAATCAAATAATGCATAAAGTAAGCGTGTTATGTTTGTAGGAATGACACCTGAAAACTTATTAGAATATACACAATCTGAAAAGATTTTGTTTTTGCAGAATATAGTTTGATAGAATTGTTTACCTGATAGTGGAGAAAGCCACAGTGGCAGAAACAAGTTGGCAGCAGTCAGATTAGCACAGAGAGAAAGTTATAATCTTTGTTTACATTTATTTGAAGTTCTGTTTTGCATTGTTTTGTTCACAGTGTGGATCAGGTTACTTCTGATCTCTCCTGATTAAACTCATATAATATATATATATATATATATATATATATATATATATATATATATATATATATATATATATATATATATATATCTGTGTGTGTGTGTGTATGTATATATAACATGCACATGCACCCCATCTTTACATTTTCCAGGTGAGTGAATGGGTTCCCATCTCTTATGTTTTTTCAGCTGCAGATAGATGAATACATGTCAAAGAGTCAGAGAAATGCACCAACTTATAATATTAATTACCATATTATAATGTTTAATCTAATATTTATGACGTCAGCTTTATGATATTATAAAGATGCTTGGAATAGTATGATATTATGAAATTAATCCATAGTCCATGCACCAAATAGTCTTTTTGGGAAATAAAAATTATCATAAGAGAAACGTATTGCACTACTCGAATAATATATGAAAAAAAAAAATTTATTTGGTGTATGATGTGAATAAATAAATTTGCGAAAAGTCTTTCTTTTTTGCATTAGCAAGTTACAAAAATTATATTTATACCGTATAGTTTATGAATATGTTGTAAAATCATACTTAAACTTAAGGATTTTTTTTAAATAAATTAATTTTGACACACTGGATAAAAGTATAATTTTTAATTAATGAATGAATAAAATTTTTAAAATAAATTTATAAATTATATATATTTATGAAGCTATAAGTCATGAATCGGGAACGTTCCATTGAATAGTTATTGGGGCATTTGGGTGGGCCCATGGATTGGGCCTAGCGGTTTGTCTCTGATGAGGATGTCAAAATCTCAATCAATGCCAACACGGGCGTGAGCTGTCGGCTCATCAGCTTGGCTCGGCTCAATCACAAAAGTCCTCGCACGTGAAGTGAGGGTTCTCTTAACACGTGTCGATCATCCATTCGTGGAATGTCTGATTTGATAGAGGTTCCCCACGTGGCATGCAAGATGAATACAAGCAAGTTAGCCACCTTGGTATTAGTGGCTTAAAAATTGTGAAGATTTTCCAAATGCTACAATATTCCTACTTTTATTTATTCATTTATTCATTTTACTAATTGTGAAGAAAACTTTTTTTTTTTTATAAAATTACTCAATTTAATAATATTTTTAATCAACAATCCAATTGTTGGTTAACACAATTATTGAATGGATAAAATTTATTTATTTATTTTAATTCAAACTATTTTATATTATATTTTTAGATGGAAAAACGCGTCAATATCCAATTGACTTGCAGATGGAAATGAGTTAAAAAAGGATGTATCTACTTTATTTAAAAATGAATATAAGAGCAATATATCAAAACACGAATAAATACAAATTTGTCAAATATATCGTGCACTATATGAATATTTTCACATGAAATAAAAAATAAAAAAATATTAGTAATAGAAAAACTGTAAGTAGAAATGCAAAGCTAATTCAATTAAAATGATTATAATACAATGTAAACAAAATGTTATTACAAGTAACTTTAATAAAGAAATATTTGTTATGAAATGAAATTTTAAGTAGATGAGATATATATTATTAATATTATTCTTATTTTTAGTTGATATTGAATCTTTAATATTTTTTAATTTATTAAAATAAAATATTTTTAACTATATAAAATATATTGAAGTGATTTATATTATTAAAAAAATCACAAAAACTTAATATTTCAGAATCAAAATCATTAACTTTCTTCATTGTTCATTCAACGTAAGAGTTAGACCAAATTAATAACTAGTCCTTTGGCTAGAAGGAAAATTCTCAATATTTTAAGACAGAAAAAAAAAATAATTTATTTTTGCAATATTAAAAGTAATATTAGATTAGAAGGCTAAACGAACTCGATCTCTTTGGAGTTTGACTTTATTGGACTGCTTGTTAATTTTTTATACATGTTTGTTAAAATCATTTTAACTTCACAACTAATAAAATAAAAAATAAATCTAATAAATATAGTAAATACGTGGTTTAAATTAATAATAAAATTGGAAAACAAACCTAAATAGGCTAAAAAAATGTTTTTTTATTGATTTTTTCCACTTCCGATTTAAAATATTTATCAATTTAAAACCACTATTATTTTGAACACGTCTACGTATAAAACAATTACGTACGTATGTTTGAATTTGTTTATTATAAAATCATTTTACAATATTCTCACGTTTTGAAAAATATATATTTCTCAAAAACAGCCTTATATATATATATATATATATATATATATATATATATATATATATATATATATATATATATATATATATATAATACACAAGAGAGGTTTGTTGGATAAATTAAATAAATCAAACTATTTTTTTGACGTGTGAACTTTCTTTTTCAACAATTACTGCAACAATTTTGGCTTTTTGCATTCTGTTCAAAAGAAAGTTCAATAATTGAATGGCTGAAATTCAATGTAAAAGCAAGAAAAAATAAATAAATAAAAATAAATAAATAAATATATATATATATATATATATATATATATATATATATATATATATATTACATATATTACATGTATGTATGATAAAGTTTTTGATAAAGTGATAAACCCAATCAACAACCAACCAATTGTTGGAAGATTTAACCGAGTTGCAACTTTGATGTGTATATAAATATTAATAAAATAAAATTGGTTTATTAATAATTTAAAAATAAAATTTAGAAAAAGAACAGAAAAGGCGTGTTATACAAAAATATAACCTCAATGACATTTTAAAAAGGATATTGATGAGTAAACCTATCAGCCATCAAAATAAACAATAAAGAAAGAAAAAAAAACTATAAGTGAATTTAATAAAGTGTTAAATATGTTGATAATTATTAAATTTAACGTGAAATTTGTTTATGTTTTTTTAGATGCTAAATGGTATTTTATATCATTTAATTTGGAATATGTCGGAAGTATAAATAGTTTAAACATCAATATGAAACATAGTTTAATATGTAAAATATTATTTAATTGATTAGAAAAATTATTAATTTTTAAAGTTTGAAAATCAAATTATATTAAAATATTAAAATTTATCATACAATTTGTATCATATATTCGGACAGGTCAGGATTATAACTGATTGACTAAAAGAATGGGAAAATCGAATGATCACAAACTCTAAAGAATCTTAGCACAATCGGGTCAAGCTTAAAAATAAGTTTTACTTATTAGACATTGGATTGTGATCAGAGTAATTTTAATTATAAGCTAATATTGAAATCTATAAATATAAGTTTGAGGTAAAGTAACATGTGATGTATTTATTGTAAATTTAAAACTTTACTATGATGACTGGTAAGTTAAAATACTGAACACCAAAATGTTTTTAACATATATTTGTCCATACGGTTTGAAATTTGGACATCGAGAATAGAAAAGAATTTAACTAAAAATACTCAAAACAATGTTATATAACTAAGAACAAAGTGTCAATAAATATTTGAATGTGATCCTAATCTTACACTCAAAACATAATTAGTTTAATTCACCAACTTATCATAAATTGAGCGAGACTCAAATTTTTTAAACTTATTAATAAGCAAAGTAGATTAAATTAATTTACTAAATAATCATTCTAGTTTTTCTATGACATTGTAAACATCAATTTCTTTTCTTATAGAATTAAATTTGTCACATTGAATGTCCTTAGGTCAACAACCACCTAATTGGGACTCTATTATCACTTTCTCATAATAAATCACATTTTTCTCTTACCCTTTTTAGAAATATATTATATAGTTTTATACTTGAATTTCCTAAGCTGGCTTTGGCCAAGGTGGATGATGATAATATGATGTTGACTCCCACGTGCACAAGACAGGCCCACACAATCATGTTTTTTTCTTTGTTTGTTACTATTTTGGAAACTACTCACCCTTCTTATTTACATACCATTATCACTATTTCATTTTAAAATATTTGTTGTTTAATGTTATTTAACTTATTGTCAAGAAATTTAAAATTTTATAGTTTGTATAAAATAATATTATAATTAATAAAATATTAATATATTTTATTATTTTCATTAAAATTACGTTGGATAACGAAAATAGTCTTATTAATATAATACAAACACTCCTTTAGTAGTTGTAAGTGACAACGTAAAACTCATGAAAAATATGACAGTTTTATTATCCAATTCAACTAAAATAATAAAAAAAAATTATTTTATATTAATTACAATATACTTTTATATTAATTATAAAACTTTATATATTTTAATATTAAAGATAGTCAAATAAGGTGACAAAATAATATTCACACTATCTATCAATAAAAAATTAAATAATAAAACTCAATTAATTTTAAAAAAAATCAAATACCCAATACATAAAATTACTTAATTAAAAATATCAAAACTTTTAATAAACTTAAAATTTAATTAAATCCTAAATAATTCCTTATACAGTAAAAGTCATAGACTTCAAGTGAGATTAGTACAATCAAGACTTTGACTGAACACACTAAATAATAACTTTCTAAACGATAACTTATTCCTTAGCGTTAGATAATTAAATTATGTGAATAAGAATATAAAGTTAAAGTTAAGGTGTATTTGTTCATGTATAAATTTGAAAAATAAATAACGTTAATATTAATATAATTAAACAATGCAAAGTTTTAAAAAATTACTAAGATAGATTAAGTCGTAAGTATATCTGTCAATATCTATCAATTTGAGTCAGCCTACAAATCAATCTCAGGTGAGTTCTAAAATAATCTATTTTTTTTAATGCATTTAATGAATAAGTTGAAAAAGTTTTAGGCCTAAAATCTCTCCATAAATTTGAGTAAGATCAATGTCAAAGTAAATTTAATCCATTAAATGCTAAAATATTTTTTAAAATAATTAAGAAATAAAATAAAAATTATTGGCAGCAGGTTTAAAGTTTTATTTTCAAAATACAATATATTTATTTTCTATTTTGTTAAAATTTTATTATTTTGTATGTACACAAAAATTACTTCTGACACATTAAGAAAATCATGTTTTTTCAAACTGAGCTATAGATTTATGTTTCTACAAGCTTATATATATATGCTCGAGATATATATTTGTTTTTATTTATTTGAATCAAAATGTATAATATATTTGTTTTCTTTATAAGTTAAAGTATATTGCGATTTTAAAATTTGTAGTTAAGTAATGCTGGATGATGATATTAATGTTATTCATTTAGTTCTATGAAATCCATTTGTACGTGGGTTATAATTAAATCCTTGTATCAAACGAAGTTAGTAAAAAGTATTTAATATAACAATTAATGAAGTAAAAAGTATTTAATATGACAATTAATAGGAACGCAAAGTGATCTTTTCGATTGATTGATATCAAGTTTTGATATTGGGTAAGATCTAATTAATAAAGTATATAAGTATTTGTTTTAGAATTTTATTGTATGAGTATTTAACTTATCTCTTTATCTAACACTTCTTCTCCTCTACTGATTAAGACATGATATGAGGGTCGGTGAGGGTTGTACTTACCATTTCAAATGCGACCTCACATCATTTATCTCATTTTACGTTCAAATTCTTCTTTATTACGCTCATATGAGCTTTCTCCACCAACATCAGTAGAAACTTAGACATAGAAGTTAGTTACCGACCAGTCTCTGAATCTCTTTAAGGTTTTAAGAGCTTTGCATGACGAGAATTGCGGTGCATTTATCTGGGTTTGCTTTTATGCTTCAAGCCGGTGAACATGAAGTTTAAGAATTTTTCGACTCCTACACCGAACACACATTTGACTGGGTGTTATACTTTGGATCTACTGGAAGATCTACATCAAGTCCTCCATACAGTTTCCAATTGATTAGAACTTCACCACCATGTTATCGATGTAGACCTCCATGCCTTGACCAATCTGATCATGAAAGATCTTGTCCATGAGTCGTTGGTAAGTGGCTTTTGCGTAACTAAACGACATAACTATAACATGAATTTGTTCATCTAATGGTGAAAGGAGTCTTCTTCATGTCTAGATGGATACATCGATATCTCGTTATATTCTGAGTGTGCATCTAGGAGGCTCAACACCTAGTGGTCAGATACTCCGTCAACTAACTGATTGATACTAGGAAAAAGGTACATGTATTTAGGACATGTCTTGTTTGGATCGTTGAAGTCTTTAGGACTGTTCAACTTCTTTACCAACATCGCATTGGCAAGCCAAGTAGTGTATTTCACTTCCTTGAGAAAGCCTGCCTCCCATAACTTCTTCACCTTCGCCGTTGTTGTCTTCCTCCTTTCATCCCCTAGTTTATGCTTTTTATGGGTGGTCGGTCCAATTCATCTACTTTGTTCGACATTATCATTGAATGTATGCTTGACATATCAGCCAATGTACACACGAATATGTAAAAGGTTGTATGATATTAATGTTATTCATTTAAATTAAATTGTATTACGAGTATTTAAAGTTTAAAAATACGTATAAAGCAATGTAGTAAATACTTTTTAAAATTCATATTATTTTTGTTCTATGAATTTTTGGTTATATAAATTATATTTATCCAATATTCATGTGGATGGGAATTAAATCGTTTGAATCAAAGTTAGTAAAAAGTATTTTTATTTAGTATAATAGTGATACAAGAGGATAAATACACATTAAACAGTATTCAAATCAGTAAAAAAAAATGTAAATAAAATCATATCTTTTTACTTGTATTTAAAATTTTTTTCATAAACTTATCGTAAAAATCAATCTAATCACAAATAAATTATATTAAATTTAATTACTAATATGTTCAGCTTTTCTTAATGATTAACAGAATATGATGGAGACCGATCAGTTTCATTATAATTTGAAAAATAATTATAAAAAGTACGATCAATATAAGTAGTGGTCAATACAATATAAATACTATACTTTATTCATTCTCCTCCTCTTTCTGTGTTCTTCCTCTTTTCAATCTCCACTGCATTATGTGAGATGAAGAGAAAATATAGAGAACTCTTTCTAAAGAAAACTTGTTTTAGAAAATTTGCTTCGAAAGCTATCATTTATGTTTTAAAAAAACTGCTCAAAAAACTCATTCCATAAAAAACATCATATAAGTTTTGAAAAACTTGTTCCAAATTTTTTTATTCAGAAAGCTAATTCCAAAATGTGTTTTAGAAACTTTGTCCAAAAGTCCTACTATGTTAAATCCTGCTTCAAAAATCATATTCTAAAAAATTTAAAAACTTGTTCTGAAAGTAACTTTTACAACAAAATTATGGAAATGCACGAAGAAAAAGTCTTCAATATACTGTTCCCGACTCGATTGAAAAGTCCAATCTAGGGCTGGATTGGACCAACAGCTTGTGATTGGGCTTGCATTCCCGGCCCAATTCTATTCCACCAAAAAAATCAATAAAAAAAATATTTACTTTATCCTTTAAGGTTTAATTTCTATTTTGGTCTCTAAGTTTGTAGATTGTGTTTAAAGTTGTCACTCTTGTCATTCTTTCTGCTTATGGTGTTAAAAAACTAATGGCAGAGTTGCTTTGCTGGCCAAAATTAAATGACATGTCCAATGAGTCCAACAAGTTCAGCCAATAAGAGACTGTCACGTGGCAGTCCTCTTTCGACTCAAAAGCTTTATCACACTTCTCCATCTTCTTCAATCATTGTAATTATCGTCACCATTAACCAATCACACTGTAATTCAGTTGCCAAGAAACAAAAAAGAAAAAATAATGTGAGGGAAAAAAACCTTCAGAGGGTGAAGACTAGTTTTGAGTTTGTGAGATTGTTGTTCTTCGATTTCTTCGCTAACTGAGAAGAAGAATCTAACGTTTAATGAACGTTTTCGGGATTATCGGCGCTGTTGTTCTCTAATTCCTTCTTCTCCACTGTGAAATCCATAATCGCGTGCTGCTTCCCAAACCCTTTTCCCCTTTTCCCAAACCCTATCCCTAATCACACACTGCTTCAAAGATAATTTAACTAATTTTTCTTTATGTTTATTCAATTTTGTTTTACTGGATAGTTTGAGGATTCGAGAGAAAAGGAAGTCGCCTTGCTTTTTTGGCCCTCAGGCATTCTGTTAAGCAACTTTGCTGCCCTTGGATCTGTTAGTAGTGTCTTTTGGAAGGACTATGAGAAGCCAGTTGCAATAATAGTCACATGAATCTCCCCATGGCAGCGATCATCAACAACGACACCAAATATGATATTGGTAGAAGGGTCAGCTAAACTTGTCACCACCTACAACAATTATGAAGTTTTAAGAAAACCAATCTAATGCCTAAAACATATTCATATGATCAAAAACTATGTTCCTTTTGCCAATGAAGTACCTGAGACACTCTATTTACTTCTTGTAGAGTTATGTCTTTTCCTCAAATAATATTATACACCACTTCAGTAACCGACTTAATAGAAGAGTGGATTAAAGGAGTCAAAGTAGCATGCTCTGCAACTTCTTCGACATGATTTTTATTGGAGGAAACACCCACACCAAGCATCGTTGTTCTAGAGTCTTACATCACAACTTTTACATCAGCAAAATTAGAGTACCTGTGGGGAAAAGTGGAGTACTTAGTCATTGACACCTATGGGTAAGGTAAGGGTTTACATTTGGTGTAGAGGAGGGAGGGGTGGTGTTGGGGTTTGGCGAAGAGGAGGGAGACATGTGCGACAGCGAAGGGAGGAGAGAGAAACGGGAAGAGGCGGAGAGCGAGAGGGAATTGAGAGCGGGGGGAAAGCAAAAGTGTGACCATGAAATCAGGAAAAACTGAGAATGCCACGTAATAATAAATTATATAATTCATTCAAGTTTCGCTAAGTAGGCAACTTTCCCGTAAGTTTTTTTAACGCCATAAGCAAAAAAGACTGACAGTGCATCGTTTTTGCGAAAAGTATGATGTTAGTGAATTTTTGAAAAAAGGAAGGATAACTTTAATACGAATTGAGAGATCAAAATAAGTATTAAACCATCTTTTAAATAAATATAATGATAAATAACAATGTAAAAAAGTACAAGAACATAAGAATTAAAAAATTTAAAGAAAGTTACGAGAAAATGAACAGATATTCTAAGCTGTTTAAAACAATGATAAAAGAAAGAGAATAGATGTGAAAGGCAAATAGCTTCTTCATGTATTTGGTTGAAAATAAATTACAAAACAAAAATAAATTTCCAAATTAAGCAATTGTGTTTACTTTCTTTATCATTATAAAACTACAAAACTATAATATTAATTATAACTGTGCAAAATCAGGATGGAAAATGAGAAAATTGGAGGCTCAAAAAATTGTAATGAAAATGGAAAGACAATAATAAAAGTAATTGAACTATTGTTCATATGTTTTTTTTTTCACCAGAGAAGTGAAATTTCTAAAAATAACAAAAAATAATGTAATCTTGCTACAAAAGTCACGTGCATAACAATAATATTGTTCTCCGAATATAACCTATGTTTTATTTTGAAATAAATTATCACTCATGAAAAAAGATCATGATAAAAATGCTTATTTCAGTAAAAAATAATAATACAGATAAAAAGCATAATAAAATTATATTGAAAAAATCATTTTGATTAGCCTATTTTTTTGACAATGAAAATTATATAGCATGTGTACCTTTTCTGTAAGAAACCTCACTAAAATATTAATTGATAATTAATTTTCGTTAATAAATTGACCAGTGTGATAACTTTTTGTAAGTATATTTTGTTTTTCATATATATAAAAAATTGAAAACTAATATTACTTGACTGGCAATGTGGACACATTTTTGTATGAATATATTTTATGAGAGAAAAATACAAAAAAAAAAAAAAAAGTTAAACGAGTTTCTTACAGTACAGTAGTTAATTTATAAAACGTGTCTAAAATGATAAATATTTAGCATAATGAGCGTGTGCCACGTAACCTAAGTAAAATCGAAAGTAGACAAACTAATCACGTGTTAGTAAAAAAAAGGAGAAAGAATCATCATAATCTTTGTTGTTGAAAGAAAGTTGAAGAGACATAAAACATTAAAAAATGCTAAAATAGAAAGACACGATTTTTAACAGATTTTTTTCTTGAGATTGGGGAAACATAATGTGTGGTAACCATGCAGTCTCTTACCCGAAAGTAAGTGCGTGCAAAGGAAAATAAGAAACAGAGACTCGGTCACTGCCTCTGGCTCCAATCATCCACATTCATTATGCCATGTTACTCTCCCTCTTATACTCTTTGCCTCCTCTTCCTCATCAATTCAACAACATGGTAGGGTCACTAACAATGCTCTTGCATGCTGCTTCTTCTTCTTCATACTCATTCCGGAACACTACTTTCTCTTCCAACAAGATTCGGTATATTATTTCACATTACAGAACCCTCTCTCTGATATCCTTTAACTATACCCCATGTTGTTACCTTCCAAGTTTAATCTCCTCTCACTTCTTTTACTTTTATTGCTCAAGCCCTCGTGGTTTCATGGTGGCCTTGTTTTCCAGCTCTATCTATCTATCTGTCTGTCTGTTTGAAGATATTCCTTTTTCTCTGTTAAAAAAAAAATCTATTTCTCTCTTCTGTGCTTGCAAGATTTTTCCTTTGATTTTCTTATTGTTTACGTCTTAGCTGACCTTCATTAGGGTTCTTGTGCTTTTCTAAGTGTTTGGCGTTTGGTTTTCACCTAAAAAGTTTAGTTTTTGTCAATTGGGTAGACATGGATTTGTGCTTTTTTTTTTCTTTCTAATTTTTGCTCTGTTTTGGGATGTTTTCCTCGTCCTTGTTGATAATGTGGGATGGGATAAAAAAAACTGTTGCTTTGGAGCTGGTTAATTTATTTTTTTGCTTTTTGTTTTGATTTACTATGAATAGCTTGTGGATGGATTGATTTGTTCTGACATGGTTGGAATTGTTTCTGCTGGTTAAATTCGCCTACAGAACTTGTTTCTGTTGTGTGAATTTGAGTTTCTGATACTTCTGAAGTGGTTTATGCTACTGAGAAACACGTACTTTTTTGTATGAGAGAATTGAAAAGAATGTTTTGTGAAATTGGCAGAGATGTAAAATTGTTGCATGTGGATAGTGTATAGAAGCATGAATAGGATGAGAGGGGGAATTGAAGAGAGCAAGGAGATTAGTCCAATGTTTCCAAGATTGCATGTTAAGGATGCTGAGAAAGGAGGACCAAAAGCACCCCCAAGGAATAAGATGGCACTCTATGAACAATTCAGCATCCCTTCTCAAAGTTTTGCACCAGCATCAGCATCCTTGTTTCCACTCCCGCTCAGAAACTACACAGCTCATACATCTTCAAGCCACGTGAGTCAAGTCAAGTTCTTCAAATTCTTGCCTTTGATAATTTCCTGTACCATCACAGATAGTTGGAACCGAACTCTGTTTTTCTTATTTCTATCCTTTTGATTGATGTGTTAAGCGTGAATAAAGGTATTAAGTTGCGTGAATTCATGAGAGTACTACACATTTTTCACCAAACTTGGAAATTTCAAACATAGTTTAAGTAATAGTGATAAACAAATTACAGAAGTATTCTTCAATGATACAGAAGTATTCTTTTCTTTTAGCAACTTCTTTCTCTTATTCTAAAATACCCATTTCTGCCCCCTTAAATTTTGTCTTGGATCTTTGAATTATGAATATCACTCTTTTTTCTTATGGAAGCAAGGGAAGTTGCAGTACCATCTTTTTGATTCTCAAGTAGTTATGCTTTCTGTCTAGCATGGAGTACAATTGGTTTTTGGGTTAGGAAATAATATAAAACATTTTGATTGAAGAAGCTTAGAAATTTTGTTGAGTTTAACTTGTATCTAAGTACTCTCAAATAACTACATATAAATTTTGTTCCATGATTTTAGGAGTTGCTAATGGTGACTGAATACTAGAATCTGAAATTAAATAATCCACCAACAACTAAAATCAAGATTCTTATGAATTTAATAATTCACTTATTAAAAATCAAAATGATAATTATTTTGACATCATCCTAGGAACATTTCCAACACTCTTTATCTTGGAGGTTGTAAACTCTTCTCTGCTTTCCGGTTGTTTTTCCCTTGTGATGTTTTCTCTAGGCCATGGTAGGATTGTTTGACAGTGGAAATACTTCATAATCCTCTTTAACAACTTCCCAAAGATCCAAAATCTCTAGACAAGCCTCCTTTTTTATAGCCTAAAGATCGTAGTTTGTTCCATCAAATACTAGAGGTGTATGTAACTTGTGAGAAATTTGATACATGGTTAGATATTTATACCAATAAGTTTTTCTGCTCATCTTTTGCAACCGTTTTTAATTGTTATGTTTTTGCTGTGCTGCAGATCAGTAGTAATCAAAGCATCCAGTTCAACTCCAATGCACCTTCTATTCTGGCTGAGAAGAGTCAAGCTTACAATTTTAGAAGGAGTAACTTAACCAAATACACGGTGAGTCGTGAGTGAGAGAAACGAAGAAGCCTGCAAGTTACCAAATTTAAACTTCTTATGCTCATTGTCATTTACTAGTAAACACAATTCATTTCAGCAAGACAATATCATCAATAGTAAGAATTCTCTGAAAGCACTTGATGGTGAAGATGTTTTTATAACTTCTGCTTCTGCACATGGAAAAAGCTCATGCTGTAACATCATCCAAAGTAATAAAGATGAAGACGGTTGTAATTTGAGCTGTTCTCTTAAAAATCGGAGTTCATTTAGAAAGAAGGTGAATTCACCTGGTGTGGTAGACCTGAAGTCAGCACAATATGGGAAGATCCAGATGGAGGAGCTTACAAAAGTGAGTCAAAATGGTCAGAAGCCAGAGGAAGTGCTCTCGTTAGATGGTTTTGGTGACATGACAGATGCATCATTAATCTCATTGGTGCAAGGTAGGGATTCTAAATCAATGAATATAGAACATAGATCTTTGAAGGATGAAATTAGAAATATTTCAGTAGATAGCTTGAAAACGTTGCAAGGTAGCAGTGTCCATACACATGAAGAACATGCAGCTTTTGGGGACAAATTCAACTCTAGGGACCATCACATCGAGAAGCCAGCAGCTAGTGATGTGCACAAATGTTCTGCAGAGTTAGAGATTGGTAGAAGGTTCTTCCTTGACAAGGGAGCTGGGAACGAAGATGAGGAGACATCGGTTATGCATATTTCCCCTGACAATGTTGTAGGAGCTATAGGTGAACAACAATTTTGGAAAGCCAGAAGAACTATAGTCAAGTTAGTTTACCTGTCTAGTAACATGTGTTTATGATTTGGCCTTGCTCTCTTTCTGTTAAACTACTTCTGAACTTTGCTGATTTTGTTATTGTTTGCTGAAAATCTTTACAAGTCTCTGACAAACTTACAGCCTTGCAATTCTCAAATTTTAATGCAGATTGAATATAGTGATCTAGTTCTTGATGTGTTCATTTTTCATCCACTTTTCTTTTAAACATGATTGGGTTCCATACTTTGAACTGATACTGACATTGCTATTTTCAGCCAACAGAAAATCTTTGTCATGCAAGTGTTTGAATTGCATAGACTGATAAAGGTAATTGCCAAACTAGACACTCTTAACTTCGTCTTCACTCATCATAATATGAGAAGTAACTACACATTTCTTGTAACAGGTGCAAAGATTAATTGCAGGCTCACCCCACATATTTCTTGCAGATAACCTTTTACTTAACAAGCCACCACCAAACCAATCCACAACCAAGAAATTTCAATCTGATTTTGTTGGTGAAAAACCATCCTCAGTTGCTAAACTTGACAGTAAATCCGTGAAGGCCCCTACTGCTGAGCATGCTACAAACAGTGCAGTTGAGAAGATTCCCATTCCTTGTGTCAACAACATAACCAAAGGCCATGCTAATCAGCTGCCGAACTATGGCCATCAGTTAGCAAACCTTCCAATAGCCTCCTCGGATACAAATTCCAAACAGTCCTCAAGCTATGTCTACCCTCCACCAGGAAACCAGTGGCTAGTTCCTGTCATGTCACCATCCGAAGGCCTAGTATACAAACCAGTCATAGGGCCATGCCCTCCAAATGCAGGCTTCATGGCACCCATATACGGCACTTGTGGCTCGGTTAGCTTCAATCCTTTAAGTAAAGATGCTTCTTCAGAAGCAGCTCTTGCTCCAAGTTCTCACCAAAAGTTTGGAATCCTTTCTGGTTCATCTTTGCCCCAGTTCTTACCACCACCATTCATCCACAATCCATCTTCTATGTCAGCTTCAGCTGTCGAGCAAATGGGGCAGTCGAATGGTCCTGAAAACCACAACTCATGTGGAGAAGTCAATTCTGCCATACTGTACCAAAGTTCATCTAACATATCCAGCCCCACAAGCCAAGTGATGTCAAGAAACATTTCAATTCACCAATCACCAAAAGATAAAGAACCACATAGAAGCACAGCCAGCAGTCCTTCCAAGAGGACGAGTGCTGGGGAAGTGCTTCCTTTGTTTCCTTTGGCTCCGACATTTTGGCAATCAGAAGATAGGCACACTCAGGTTGAACTGCAGCCAAGAGTAATCAAAGCCATGCCTCATAATCCAAAATCAGCTAGTGAATCGGCTGCAAGGATATTCAGATCAATACAAGAAGAAAGGAAACATTTGTAACTAGTAACATGGTCTGTCCGTGACATGACATGTCTGTTTATTCCTGATATTTCTAGTTTGACACTCTAACACTGTATGTACCTATAACCATTTTTGTCTGATAATAATATTGCATGGGTGGAAACTCAAGCAGAAGCAGCAGCATTTGTAAATTCATGAAAACAGAGAAAAAAAATATTTGTACCAATCACTTGAAGAAATGCAGAGATTAGCAGCTCTTTCGGCCTTGTACAAACAACTTATTCAAATTATTCATAATATCTTAACTGTATGTTTATGTTTTCTTTTTGAAATTTGATTCTCACTATCCCATATTTTTCAAACATTCATTCAGGAAATGTAAAGACAAATGTTACTTCTTAAACTTAGACCCATAAAACATCTAGATCTAACAAATATACAATAAATATAATAAAATTATTATACGTAAAATTGTTAAATAGTTTTAGAGTTAAAAATTAGCAAAATTCCAAAATTTAAAATGCTTATTAGTATTTTATTGAATTTATATATGAACATTTTTACTTTTAAGCTAAGAAATATGTAGAGCGTATTGAATGATTATTTCCGCCATTTTGAAAGAACTAAAAATAAAGCAAAGCAAAATATTTTATGCAAACCAAGATTAAAATTATTCATTTACGAAAGAAAAAATAATAATAATTAGGTTTAAACTGTGAAGGATAAAATATAAAGAATTTTTTTTTTTTATAAAGATCAAACCGAATTATAATATTCATAGGAGCAAAAGAAATATTTATTTTTAAAATTTTATCAATTGTTTGCAAAAAAAAGTTGAAACATACTATAATTTCATTGTTCAATAACTCTTGAGACTTAGGCATATTTCAAGAAAGAGCATATTTGAAGCAAAGTAATAACTTGGTAGCCATTTTTTCCAAGAATCTTTAGTAAAACGTTGTCATTATCACCATCATAACTTTGAAGGAAAGAAAGAGAATAATGTGGTGAATGTATTCTTAATGGACTAGAAAAGTTTGGTGGGAAAAATGTTCACAAAGAAACAAAAATCAACAACAATAAAAGGAAAACCCTACACTCAACCTACAACAATTAGAAACTGCCCCATCCCAAAGAACTTGGACTCAGATGACCAATTAGTGAAATCAAAGAAAATCACATTACAAGTACAATATGGGGCATGATGGGGAATTTTCAACCAACATGTGCTTTTAGAAAATTCTAACAACATTGACATAACCAACACCTATGCATAGATGCTAAAATGCTACAAGGAAAGTTATATTTTTACAAGATTCTAACTCAAAATTGTATTAAAGTAAATAAGGAAATGTACCAAATAAATGGTTATATTGATATCTAGTTCATTATTTAATTTTTATACTTATGTAATGTTCAAGTTTTTGTTAAACTATAATTTTTATACATGTATTTAGTGATGTTAAAATGGGTCACTCTTCATCATGGGTTGGTCACTTAGTAAGCCAACTCAACCCGATTTATTTATTAGTGAGTCAAAAAAATTCAAACTCGATCCGATTCGTCATGAATTGGTGGGTTAAACGATTTGATTCACATATTCACTTAATGATAAGTTTTTTTATTCAAATGAAAGATAAAATTTTTTTCTAATTCAAATCTAAATAAATTTCAATCTAAATAGGGTCAAATTCCGAAAACATTCAAAATGATATATATATATATATATATATATATATATATATATATATATATATATATATATATATATATATATATATATAAATTACTTCGTATCAAAAAAATTTTTTAATCCAACTCGACCTTGAATATATGATAAACCAGATTCGGCTCATGAACCATTTTGACAATACTACATCCATTGATTTTTTTTAAAGGATTATACTTTTATAATATAATTTAAATTGCAGATGCTAAAATAACGGGACATAGTTGTAGATGAATTGAATGAAAAATTAAATGTATATATGAATGTTGAAACTAGAAACCAACATGAATGGTGTGGGCCGAGTCCAACCAAACCCAAAACGACAGCAACAACTTAAGCTCAAAAAGTAACAGACAAAAATCTATGAAACTGATCTTAGGTTAGTAATAATAGGTTTTAAGATAATCATGCTGCGTTTATTTTGTTTTATTTTATTTTTTATTTTTCTCTCTCCTATCTAGGAGTACCCGATTCAACTTTAACTTCTGTTCAAAGCCTAAAACAGAGAGAAAATTATAAACAACACTTAGCACGTTTTTCTGCACAGTGATGAATGAAAGTGCAGAGATAGCATAATTCCCATTTCCTTTGAAATTTGGCGTTATTCAAGAGCGAGGGAGAAAAGCGTGAAGGGATCCACCAAACGTTATTCTTTTCCATTGATTGAACCGTGTATGTAACTGGCTTTTTAACATGGCATCATGGTAATGCGCCTCTCACGCTTTTCTGCCTATTTTTTCTTGCTTTTCTTCCCTCACCAATCCGCCCTCCAATGCCGTTTCCACCCTTTCCGGGAAAACGGGGAACCAAGCTTTTGATTTGTTCGTAAGTCGGGTCTTTCTGGTTTTTGAACGGTGTGAGCATTGTTCGTTTTGTTGGAAGCTGATTTTGTTTCGTTGTTTGATGTGATCTCGTGCTTGGTTTGGGTTTTGATCTGTTATTTGATATGGCTTGTCGTTGGTTCTCCCAATAAAGAACTAAGGATGCCCCATGTGGTGAAATTTGAATGTTGTGGCACGTTTGTGTTGATTTGGTTTTGCGTTGAAAAGTGAGGCTTTTGATGCGTATGAGGTGTTTGTGAGATTTGATTATGTGTGAAGGAACAAGAGTACTGTGATCCTTGGTTTGATTGGTAGATAGCTGAGGAAAAACCATGCAGTCTAGAATGGAAGAAGGGAAGGACCCTGCTGCATTGAGAACTACTCCCTCTAGGCCCTTCCCTTTGAGGCTTCTGAAGTTCTTCTTGGTATTTTTGGTTATTGGTCTGGGTGCTTCGTTTCTCAGCATGTACATGATTAGGCATTTTGGTATTCATAATGTGGCTTTGATACAGTCTACCATTAAACCTTGCTTTGAGCAGCCGGTGACCATAGAAAGTTTGATTAGGCCTCCATCCAGTTTGCTGCATTCCATGAACGACACTGAGCTCTTCTGGCGAGCTACTTTTGTTCCGAGGATCAAGAGTTACCCCTTTAAAAGAACTCCCAAGATTGCCTTCATGTTCTTGACCAAGGGACCATTGCCAATGGCACCACTCTGGGAGAAGTTCTTTAAAGGGAATGAGAGGCTTTATTCAATCTATGTTCATTCGCTGCCTTCCTATAGTGCGGATTTTCCACCATCATCAGTTTTTCATAAAACACAGATCCCAAGCCAGGTATAATCCAGCTTTATTCGATGTGAATTTTGCTTTGACTGTCTCATGGTGTTAGGTGCTATACGTATTCATTTGGAAAATCATTATCTATATGGATTTCCTTGTTTACAATTGTTCATCAGCTCGTTTTTCATCCAAATTCTATATTATTAGCCGTAGGCCACAGCAATGCAATGCCATTTATTTGTTGGTGTTTCAACCCATCCACATTTATTATGGAGTTTTATGATGGTTGCTGCTAATTTATGGTCATATTAAATGATGGGCAGATCCCATTCCTATGTTTCATATATGTTTGTTAAAAAGTCTATAAACATTATGATTAAGGCTTAATAAAACATTTTATTCAAAGACTAACACTCTAACCCTTATATTTACTAACTAATAGAGTGGTAATTCTACTTAAATATGGAAAACAAATCACGATAATTGCTAAGAAATATGTGAATCCTAGGATAACAGGCTATTCTAAAGCATGAGATACGTATCTGGATCCCATAGTCCTGCCACTCCTACTAGCCTTCTCCATACTATATATTTCCTCCTTCCTATCTTTTTTTCCCACTTTAACCCCACACTTCTCTATCCTCTCCTCCCTCCTCTCTTTCTTTCTGCTTGCTGCAAAGGCTAGATGCCAACGAGGACGATTTGATAAGATGCTCTAAGATAACAAACTAATGCTAAGAGGTAATTTTAGACATTCTATAATAAATTATAGACTTTTTTTTTTTTTAGATTCTGATGCTCGCTGTCAAACTAAAGCTAATTAAGTTTTAAGCTTGTTACAAACATACCTTTGAGATCCTACATGGCAAGACCCACTTGTCAACCGAATCAATTATGCAAGTTGGCCAACACTTGTAATTGTTCAAGCCCTTGGCCGAAAGAAAAGAGCTTGGGTATCAAATGAATGAGACAAGCCTCTGATTCAGCCACGAACACAACAACTAAAGACCAAAATATTTCTGACAAATGCAACTAGCAACTTAGAAACGGCTGCACAGGTAGTCAAATAGAGGATACAACATCACAAACAAGCACCTATAAGGTGGCACAACTGCCCCACATATTGACGAACTCCCAACAGAAAAAGTCACATGAAAGAACCCCTAGTCACGACTCTTGAACGTAAGGATGATCAGTGGCCTCTGAATTGAACAGTGGTAGCCATTCTTTTACTTGGAGGATTCGTAGCAGCTGAGACCTTAACGAGCAGAGGAGAAAGCACTGAAAAATGACACAGTGGTCTAATCACTCTAGTGCTTGCAATGACTAAAACCTTCACGACAAATGAGGGTTGATGAACCAAACCAATGCTACAACATGACAAACAGACAAGGAAAGGAGATGCGTAGACCCCATGTGCAGGCAAAGACTGCTTGTAAAAAATTGCACATGTGGGTGTGTAACAATGTCTGCAATGGTGGTGCTCAAATAATAGTTTTCGTTAATGAAATTACTGAAGGCAACATATCTCTCCAGGACAAACTGCAGCGACACCACAATAACAAGGAAATATTCCCCCACTCTCTTAACAAGTTGAATATCATCTACTATTGACAACAAGTTACCTCACTCCATATGGTATCATGATGAACCTTTATTTCATATTCCTACTTGGGTTTTTGGCTTATGTTTTCATGATCTTGATAAATTGTCCGTTTCTGTTATTCTCCTTCCACACATTTCTTTCATATGCTTGTTGATATTATCTTTTTCAAGGATAGTCCCTTCTTTGCATCTTCAGTTGAATAGGATTCTATTTCCCAAGTATTACACACATGTTCCTTTCTTGCTTTTGTTTCTCCAATCTAAAGCCTTTCAATCCTCATTCTCTCATCACTGATCAGTGTCATCCCCCTATGCCAATTAAAGAACACCTTGTGGAGTACAGATAACTCATCTCCTCTTCCAGTCTTTTTCTATACTGCAAAACTGTTTGACTCTCTTGATGATCAATCCATTTCTCTCCGTAAAGATATCTGTTTTACTCACAAAATTCATTCCATTAATAATTTATGTAGTTATAATCGCTTATCACCTTACATTATACTTTTATCTTTTTGTCATGTCTTTTGTCTCTATTTCCAAGTCTGTATAGAAAACACTTTTCTATTTGACCTGTAGACAAGTTATGATTGATGAGATGATAACTTTAGATTCCAAGCTACTTGAACCCTCGTTCCTTTACCTCCAAGGATATCTATCAATGGACGACCCTGGGTCTACACTAGGGTGGTCATGGGTCCGGGCAATTCTACAATTCTGACTTTTGAAACTTTTCATCAACATTGTCTCATTTAATTATGATTTTATTTTTCCTTCTATTTGTTTTTCTGTTTTATTAGTAGATGCTATGACTTAACTTAAACCAACTTGAAAGTGATTGGATCAGTTTGATTTGAGTTGTCTAAAATTTAATTGAAAAACGTGAGCTTACCCAAACCAATGGACATTGATTAGTTTTGGATCTGAGCATCCCTTAAGTTCAGCGCATCCAGACTAGTGTTCACCCCTAGTTTACACTGTCAAAGTGGATCCAGATGGGCAAATTGATTGATTTTAAAACTTGGTCTTGACTAAACCTGTGATTTTGGTCTAATAGATCTACTGTAGCAACAAGCTGTCCCTAATTAGGAGTAAACCCCTTGTATAATATTTCTATATTTATAATAGAACTAGGAGACTCTTCCAAACAAATTTGTCTCACTCAGATTTTGTACTTTTCTCTGCATTTTAAGCATGGAATTATCCAATGTCTGGATCTGTGGCATATTTTTTTGGGATAAGATCTTATTAGGAAAAGAAAAATTCACATTCCTGGTTCTTCGTGTATGAATTATACCCTGGTAAAAGGAAATTTCTTCACTTTGGTCTGTTTAATTGATTTTTCTTAAAAAGTACTGCATTCCATCTTAGTATGCTACATATAATGTGTGCTAGGGTAATAATTTTTCTAAGGATATTGTTTTGTGATTTTGCACAAATTTGTGATTGTTAGCAGTTAAAAAGTGATGAACCTTTGAAGGACTAATTCAGTTTGTAGTTAACAATGGTTATTAAGACTGGCATATTTATTGGGAAAAAAAGGCTTAAGTCCACTTCTGGTGACAGTAGTTTCCTGATAAAAAATGTATTGCATATTTACTTCTCCAGTTTTCCAAAATTATTTTTTTTCCCACCGTTAATATATCATTCCATCATACTCGTCATAATAACATGTATTACAGTTCATTGTCAAATTTATTATAAATATATCAGTAAATGAATAATTGACACTGTTAACACTTACATACATGTAGCATTTTTTGTAAGCAATTAGATGGTACGTTAATAGTGGACTAAAATTACTTGGTTTTGTTAAATTGGAGGACAAAATCTATACATTTAAAATTTTATAGGGACTAAAACTGCACATTCATGAAACTATTGGGATCAAAAGTAGATTTAAGTCTTCTTTTAATAAAGATGTTGGCCTTATAATAACCACAGTTAACTACGAAACTGAATTAGTTCTTCTATGGTCTGCCACTTTTTAACTCTTACCAATCACGGATTTCTTCAAAATCATTAAAAAGTTTTAGGAATATATTCAATGGTTATCTACAAAATATTAATTCCCACTCCCTGAGATGTTCATCAAATTGTGCACCGCTTCTATATTTTCATAATGTGACTGTTAGACAAAGAATAGGTCAAGGTCGAATATTTTGTGATTTTAAGAAATTTCTAATCAGCATTCTCCTTCACAGGTTGCTGAATGGGGAATGATGAGTATGTGTGATGCTGAAAGAAGACTTCTGGCCAATGCATTGCTTGATATCTCAAATGAATGGTTTATCCTCTTATCCGAATCCTGCATTCCTCTCCAGAACTTCAGCATTGTGTACCGTTACATTTCACGCTCAAGGTATAGCTTTATGGGTGCAGTTGATGAACCTGGCCCTTATGGGAGAGGACGCTATGAGGAAAACATGGCACCTGAGATCAATATGAGTGACTGGCGTAAGGGGTCTCAGTGGTTTGAAGTTAACCGGGAACTCGCCCTTAGGATAGTTGAAGACAGTACTTACTATCCCAAGCTCAAAGAATTCTGCGTTCCACACAAATGCTACGTTGATGAGCACTATTTCCAGACAATGCTAACGATTAATACCCCTCATCTTTTGGCAAATAGAAGCCTCACTTTTGTGGACTGGTCAAGGGGTGGTGCTCATCCAGCTACTTTTGGGAAGGATGACATCAAAGAGGAATTCTTCAAGAAAATTTTGCAAGACCAGACATGTCTTTATAATAACCAGCCATCTTCCCTTTGCTTCTTATTTGCAAGAAAATTTGCACCTAATGCTTTAGGCCCTCTTTTAGACATAGCAACCAAAACTCTAGGAATTTGAAAAGTGCCTGGCTGATAAGCTGTATCTTCGAAGGAGCGCTGACTGGAGCATGTTAGTTAGTCATCTGTTACTCCATTACAGTCACATGATTCATCATCCCAGCATTGCGGAAATTTTGAGCTGCCCCTCCAGCATTTAGTTGTGCAGAACATTGAATCTAAACCACATTTTTTTTACTGGTATTAGCCAAAATATTGACTAATACTTTATTGGATCTCTCATTAGATAAATAAATATTGTAGTATCTTTTTGGAATATGTCTTGCGATTAATGTGTAGACACTAGTTGTTTTTCTGATCATTGAAAAATGCATTAGCACCTATAATAGTATACTATTTTGAGGCATCTAGTTTGTGGTTCTTTCAATTGGCAGTTTCCATGTGCTACTTGGTTTATCTTGTAACTAAGATGCTAAGGCTAGCGCTACGAAACATACCCAGATATCAGAATTATACTTTTGTTTCAAGTTGGCAACATCAACAAGCCCCTCTGTTTACCCTATTTTGCTGCATAGTTGTGGTACCAGTGTCACTGCCAAACATGACAGAAACAGAAGACATGTTTTAAAACAGTAAACTAACTAGTGTTTGAAAGGAAAATATAACCCAAATGAAGTGTCAGTATTAACTTCATTGATGTCAAGCAGATTCCCAGCAAGATCAACAAAAAGCTTGTGCAAATCATCATTATGTACTGTTGGAGGGTAGAAGGTTTCCGTTTCATCAAGGGATCTGATAGTTGCGTTACACCTCTGCACAGCAGCTTGACCAATGACAACCTGTATAAATGAATCGGCCTTAGCTCCTAACCCAAATAAAGTGACAAATACTAGGATGTTGATATTTTGGCAACTATTTTTAACAACTTTTTGACAACAGGACACATGCTATCATTTTATTGATTTATTTGAATTTATGTTTAAAAAATATTTGAAACAGACCAATCATAAACTGTCACGTATGCATTGTCAAAAAATTGTCAAAAAAAATTGTTAAAAGAACTTTTTTCCAAATACTATTCAAGTGCAATCTATTTTTGTTGCAACACAACTCAAGCCAGTGTATAAAGGCGAAATGTACGAAGTTCAAACTATTACGGGGTTTGACAAGGGAATGCCCACGATCTTATTCTTAGAGTCATGAAAATGTTCACTCTCAAAACTCATAAGTTCATTTAAATAGACTTTCAATATAATATAATAGAAGTAAGGTCCAATTTGGTTCAACAGAGCACATGTAAAACCAAAACAGAAAATAGTACAAAAGACGAATATATCAGACAATAGTATTGTATGTAGGACTTTTTTGTCTGGTATATTATTCTGATGTGCTATTTTCTTTTTTGTTTTCACATGTGCTCTATTGGGTCAATTTGAGCCTTGCTTCTATTACAATATATCATAATAACATCCTTCTAATAACCAATGCAATTATAATCAAGCTATTAGCTTTAACAACAACCACAAGAAAGAAATTAGAAGATTAGTGTGAGGTGATATTGTATATCATTGAAGATATCGTTAGTTTCACATAGTATGAAATGTCCAACATACCTCATTACATCGAGAAGTGATAGTTCTAAAGAACTTGATCAAGATAAACTTCTAATATCATCTTAGTAAGTGAGTTTAGTTCAAGGTATTCCTATAAGTTGTTTCAATCTTTCTCTAGAAAAAGCTGAGAAGGTGTCACCATTTGTGACTTCAACTGGAATAACATTGAATGCACCACCTCCTTGGAAACTTTGTAATAGTCAACACCTCAGGATCGTTTATGGGATATTCATCAACATAAGGCACAAATTGAGATTTCCAATACCAATGTGACATAAGCTCAATCTATATATAAATGATTGACATTATCTTCAATATTAAATTTTAAAACAATAAATTTATGGATCTTTATCTTATGTGATGTTCTAACTTTTTTATTTTTATTCAATATAAGACTAAGACTAATATTCGGATTTTCCAACATTAATTTCTCAGTATCCAAGTCATCAAATTTTTTCCATCCCTTGTAATCAAGACATTTTATCTTGTTTTCAATTCTATAAGTGCTCATCCAAGCTCAATTTTCCAACAAAGCCATTCAGTCAGTTTGTTGCATAAAATATTGTAGTGTTCTAACTTTGCGTATTAATAATAATGACCCCTGAAACTATAGTTATGTCCAATTCTCTCAACTGTTGAAAAGCTCTAACAACTTCTACATCTGAAGCAGATAAAGCAGGCCAAAGTTTTTCCTGAATAGATTGGAACCATAGACCCTGCTTATAATTTCCTTTTACTTCGTTTTCTTCCTTTTAAATTCCACGCGTAATTTAAGTAAACATACAGATTGCTCAGCAATTCCATAGTCACAGATTCAAATATCATAAAAACATCATCATGTGAGCAGTAAAAAATCTAGCAAAGTTAACCAAATTTACCTTAGGTTCCAGAGGATCAGCCTCGCGAGAAACAAGGTGCTGTAAGCTGATAATCACATAAAGAAATGTCGGGTATCACATATAGTCCAAAAATAGCAGTAAAAGAGCATCACATGAGAAAAAAATAAAGCAGAACACAACATCATACATTATAAAAAAAATTAAAAAACTTAAACCTAAGTCAACCTTACAAAACCAGCTTCTAAATTAAGGTTTGTACCCCACTTATATATTATAACTTGACCTTATCTCTAGTTGACATGGAACTTTCGAAGTGGACTTAAACCTAACTCAACTCCACAAAACCGGATTCTAAGATAAAGTTTTCACGCCTCTTATATATTATAATTTAGCTTTATCTCTAGTCGACGTGAGACTTCCAACAATAATGACATGACATGAGCATCATGACCACAATCATGCATTTCTTCTAGTGCTTTGCTGATGTGTTCCACAAACTTTTTCCTAAACCAATTAATCCATTATCTTAAAGATTTTAGATAAAAAATTATATCGATCTTTTATATAATTAGGTTCATATCTTATTTGTGTTTGTATCTCCATGTCAATTTTGGGTCTCATGAATCTTCCTTCTAAGTTTGACCATCCAATAAAAAACTTGAGGCTTCTTGGCATTGTCCAGGAAGTCAGTAGAGATTATGTTTGAGGAATCTGTTAATGAGGAGATTGGGGTTACAGACAAGACATGGAAAAGGATGAACAATGGAATTATAGTTTGAAATTCATAGTTTCTTTGGAAATTGAGAGTAAAACCAAAGTCAGAGTAGACATTAGATTAAACTTTATCAAGTAAATTATTTTTTTAATATATTGTTCATGTTTTAAGACATATATATCTGGATTTGAGAAAAGTATATTAAAATCATACATCACTAAATATACTTAAATACACTTCTTAACAGAAGATATAATACTTATAATCAATTAACCAACAAGATGTAATTAATAAACCAAAGGTTGAAATTATATTGATTTCATCAAAATGATCATAGATTTAAGTGATATTTTTGTCTACAAGAACCACTTTTTCTTCATTATAATTCTTCGTTGTCATAAGTTCTAAGAAAGTACTTCCGCAAAAAATGTTCAAAAAAGGAAGCGTCACAGACAAAAAAAAATTAAGAAAAGCCCAACAATAGAAAAATAATTATTTGATAATTAATATGTTTCATATTTTAATTATTTTTTATTTGATATATATTATTAAGGATATGAGTTATACGAGGAGTATTTTTTAAGAGTATAAAAGTATAACTTCTTCAAATTTAAATGAAAAAAAATAGTATTTGGCGTCACTTTTTCTATTTATATTTATTTGATATTTTTTTATAAAATAAATATTAGGTTAAAATAATAAAAATAAAATGATAATTTATAGAATTATAATTTGAATGTCACAGAAGAATGAAATTCAGAAAACATTGACTCATTTTAGATACAAGATGGAAAATTTTAAATATAAAAAGAGTGTCCTTACAATTTTGTTTTACATGCCATTATATAACTCAGTTAAATTTTAAATCATTTTTTTATTAATTAACTTAAATATAATGTTTTTTTACTGAAAAGAAGTTGTTATTATTTATTAAAAGTGAATTGTCAAAAATTGACTTTTATTATTTATTTATTGTATATTAACCAGATATTTATTTTCATAACTAATCACATTTTAAAGTGAAGTATAGGAAACAGATAGTAACATTTTCTTTTTCCTTATTATAAAAAATATAAACTCACTTTAAGATGTGTTGATTATTTTTCATTCTTTGATTATGGTAAAGCGTATTAAGGGATATTTATTCACAGGTTAACATTTTTTTCTTTAATGTTAATTAAGAAACACATTTAAAACCTTAAATCAATTTAACAAAATTTGGTTACAAGAACTAAATTCATATCTTTCTAAAAATGGTTAAATATGTTTTTAGTCCCTATACTTTGGGACGATTTTGGTTTTAGTCTATTTTCAAACTAAGGTACAATTTAGTCCTTCAACTTTAGAAAACTCTGGTTTTAGTCCTTTTTACCAAATTTTTTTAACTTTATTTGTTATTTCACACTGTTTACATTGTTTGACACATTTTTGCTTCAATGTTAACTCAGAAACGCGCTTGAAACAGCAAATAAAGTTAAAAAAAATTGGTAAAAAGGACTAAAAATCAGAGTTTTCTAAAGTTGAAGGACTAAATTGTACCTTAGTTTGAAAATGGACTAAAACCAAAATCGCCCCAAAGTATAGGGACTAAAAACATATTTAACCCTTCTAAAAATAATTTCGAAGATAGACTAATTCTAATTTTCACTTAAAGTTAAAGGAAAAAAAACATATTTAATCTTTTATTCTTTTTTTTTTCTCAAATTCCACCCCTTCTTTCATCTAGAAATATTAATGATGAAATAGTTTTACAAAACTCATTATCAAGACATAATTACTCCACTTTGCACACATTCAAGGACTTAATTAAAATCTTCATATGTTGAAGAACTAAATTAACACTCAGAAGTTCAGGGCCTGATTGAACATTTAACCATATCTATAGGGTCTTTAAAAGATCCTCCATGGTTGAGACCCATATGACAACTGTGACAACTTTAAAACAGATACTATGTTCCAAAAATGGAAGGAAGAAGAAGGGTAAATTTTCACAAGAAAAAATTGGTAATTTATTAAAATGTAAAACAGCTTTATTTTCTAAGCTCATGCATAAGCTCAACACCAGGTTTAATAAAAATTTAAATACAAACCAGTTCATAATGTCATTGCTACAAGAAACAAAATATATATTGTTATTATTTTAGTGACTACTAACAGTCATTTTTTTTCCAACAAAAAGTTAAGTTTTGTTACAATTCATCGCGATATTTCCCCTCTGCAGGGGCTATGTCCTGCGGATGTTTCAGAAGATAACTAACAGCTAATGAGGCATGAAGTGCAGCTCCATAAGGAAGAACATCTTCATTGACTTTGAAGTAGGGTGAGTGTACCTGCTCAAGTTTTTCATGTGAGGGATTCTGCATTCCAACCATGAAAAAGTAGCCAGGTATGACCTCTTGATAGAATGAAAAGTCTTCAGCTCCCATCAATGGTTGCATGTTATTTACTTTATTCACGCCAAGCAAATTCCCTGCAACACTCCGAAAATGTTCATGCAAGTCACCATCGTTTATGGTTACGGGAAAGAAAGGATTCTGTTCCTGAAGGAAGTTCACTGTTGCATTGCACCTCTGCACAGCAGCTTGTGCAATAACAACCTGCATAAACGAATTAGCCTTAGCATCTGCCAGGATCACGTGTAATGAAAACTGTATGATGTGAGTGAATCCATGTTATAGTTGAAATTATCATGTAAGGGTGTTTCTTACTTTTATTGTAACACGTTTCTGTTGATAATTACAAAAATATTTTCATTTCATTTTGTGTCATGTTTTTAAACTAAAGGTTGAGCTTATAGAAACAATAAACAAAAAGGATAACAGCAGATTATTGTTTGATGATATAGAACATGCCTTCTGTGTACACTTAGAAAAGATGAAAGTAAAGGGCAAGGTACATCAAACATTTTTTGTAAATTAAAATCAACTTGTGTTTGTAGAAGATGAATGAGAGTTTTTGTAAGTATTCAAGTGCATTCGTTGACTTTAATATAAAAGAAGAAACTTAATGCATTTTATTTGCTGATCCTATTATTACTTTTAAGAAATGTACGAACAAGACTAAATATAAAAACAAATTCTGACCATTTTAGTTTATGCATACAAAATAAATGTNATTCTTCTCCATGACATACCTGCTCGATTCGNTGTCTTAATTGCTNGAAGCTTTCTTTTGAAAAAGCTCGGAAGGTGCCACCGATAGTGACGGAATCTGGAATGATATTGAATGCACTACCTCCTTGGAATTTTCCTACAGTCACAACCTGTGTGGAGATGCTTTCTATTTTAGGAAGGCACAGAGGATTCAAATTCCTTCTCGAAACAGCACTTCGTAATATTTAATAAGTAATAATCACATTTGACATATGAAAATGTTCTGATGCGTGCCAAAAGGCCAAAGGTTCAGCCATCTCATCCTTTTCACAAGAAACCTTTTTGTACCGAGGTATGTAAACTAAATGTAACTTTTCAAGCCTTTATACAGAATTACAATCTCTACTCTTGACAAAGGAGTGGATTAGTGTATATCCATATGTTATTTATTGTTACCCATATGTTTTTGTTTCACAAACCCTTACTCTCTACAATCCAAACCCAAGTTTAAATCAGCTGTCATTCAATTTTAAGATTTGGAAAGAGATAAAAAACTACCAGGATAAATTTTCTCTTCAAGGTTTTTGCACCTGCATCAATGTCATGAGTAGCTCTTCTAGTATTTAATACAATAATATATACATATCTAAGGTCTCAAACAAGTGACCAAAAGGTAGAATTGGTGCTTCCAAAGTTTATGTGGATAACACAAGGAAAAGTTTACTTAAATGACAAGGCAAGTTTGATTGAAGTGTAAGCAATAGGTTTCTAGCCCAATCACAAATTTTTCATAGCCTGGGTTCAGAAAATAGTATAAATTCTTTTATTTAGCAATGAAATAAGAACATCAATTGGCCTGGTTATCACCCACTAATTAAGTGGGAGCTTTGTCTTTTAAATCTCAATTGTAGGAAAACAACCGAAAGCAGAAATGAGTAGTTAGTGGCAAGGGAAAAGGAAGAAATGAAGTTAAAGCCAACTTACCTGGGAATCCAGAGGGTCAGCCTCGCGAGAAACGAGATTCTGTAAGCTAATTATAACATTAGAAGTTGCCAATATAGGGTCTATAGATTGTTGAGGAATGGCTGCATGACCTCCTTTTCCCCTTATTATAGCTTCAAAAAAACCATTTCCTGCCAACATTGGACCAGACCTAGAGCCCACTTCACCTAATGGGAAGTCACGTGACACATGCAATCCAAAAATAGCTGTAACATTTTCTAAGGTTCCAGCCTCTACAATTCTCTTGGCTCCCCCACCTCCTTCCTCTGCTGGTTGGAAAACAAGAACTACAGTTCCCTATTTAGACATCAAAACAATGAAATTATCATGGATACATGACAGGGTGGAAACAAGAGAGCACAACAACTGATATTTCATAATAAAGTAGCAGATATGGGAGACTGTCTTGGTCAAGTAGAATGATATAGTGGCCAACTTTCTTTTACTTTTCATTCACAAATGCCTTATAAACAGAGCATATGCTTGATACTAACATGATTGGAATCATAAAACAAAAAGTTTGAATAAAAGAAACATAAAATCGTTAAGAGGGCCAAATTTCTTGAGCATATGACAAACTGGACAGCAATGAGTAGTGATCACATGTTTTAAACGGAGATAAGAAGTTCAGTATCTGCAAAAGTGAGCAAAACCACAAAGCAGAAGATCCAGGAAGGAATTGAAAATAAAGAAGTCAATATAAAAAGTCAAACTTGTATCTCTTTTTCATGATGTTTAAGAATCTTTGCAGCACCGAGAAGCATAGCCACATGAGCATCATGACCACAAGCGTGCATCTTTCCAGGTACTTTACTCTTGTGCTCCCACTCCACCATTTCCTAAAGTTAGATACAGTAATAAGTCAATGAAAAAAGTACAAAACATCACAAAATTTTGAGGAAAGGCAAGCAAAACTCCTTTTGTTGTCTTATCCCATAACCAACCCATAGAAGTAAAACCATCATAATTCAAAATTCAAGAGTGGTAGGAAATGAATCACACACACAGAGAGAAGAAGAATATTACGGAAGTTTTTGTATTGATTATCTACACACACACACATACGCACACCTATGTCACACTTAGAAAAAATTACAATATGTTCATTACTCTAACTATCTCATAACATAGTTAACTACCATAGATATTTGAATTATCTAATAACATTCCCCTTCAATTCAAATGAATCAAGGAGACAATTCCTAACATATCTCTTAGCTCTCCGAACCTTTCTCCATGCCTTTGTAAAGATACCTGCTACTCATAATTTTGTTATGAAGTGTTCTAGACCATTATTCAATTGATCTTTGAGGAAGTGAAATATTATTTCTGTGGGTTTACTCCTCCCATGTGCTGCTGGATGTTTTGCTAAGTCAATTATTGATTTGTTATCTACAAATAGCTTGATTTCTCCTAAGTTCTTCACTTTGATCTCTTGCATTAATGTAAGCCACACAAGCTTGACAAGCACTCACTGAAGCTGCTATATACTCAACTTCACATGAAGATAGGACCACCACAGGTTCCTTCTTTAGCACCAAGAGATTGGTGCTTTTCCACACATAAAAACATAACTCGCAGTACTCTTTGGATCAGATTTATAACCATACCAATCTGAGTTATAGTACCCAAGCAATTCAATTTCTGAGTTACCACTTCCTTTAAGAGATAGAATTCCATAATCCAAGGTTCCTTTCACATAGCACATCACTATTTGTTACCAATAAGTGAGGTTTCCTTCATGTCTCCATGATTTTGTTCATTAAGCCAACACTAAATGCTAAATCAGGTATAGTATTGCACAGAGTGATCCAACAATTAGTTTGAAGCAGGTAGGATAAATAAGTTCCTTAGTCCCCTTTTTTTCAAGTATCAATCTAAATGCAGCTCGTGTGACAGTGAAGTTGCACTTAAACATGTTAATTTCTTTAATAAGTCAGTTGCATATTGAGTATGATGCATCACAATACCATTCTCTGTTGCATTAAATTCAGTGCGAAGGAAATCAGACAAAGGATCCAGATCACTCCTTTCAAACTCTTTAATCATCTCTTGCTAAAAAAATGTCTTGAATCTCCCCTTGATTGCTACCTGTCACCAATAAGTCATCAACATAGAGACAAACAATTAACAAATCTGTATCAGTGACCACATCCAAGACCTTTAGATACACTCCATGCTCAGATATGCATTTAACAAAGCCTATTTGGCTTAGAAAATTACCTATTCTCTTGTTGCAAACCCTTGGGGCCTGCTTAAAAAAGCCTTCCTCAATTTGTATACTTTCTCTTGTCCCAATATTTCAAAGCCTAGAGGTTGAATCACATACACTTCCTCGTCTAGTAGTACATTTAAGAAAACCAACTTCACATCTAATTGATGCATAGACTACTTTCTTAAATTTGCTATAGCATCCATAAATCTCACTCTTTCTAATATTGCAACATGTTCAAAGACTGCCCCATGGTCAACTTCTGGCATTTGTAGGAAATCTTTGGCTACAAGTCTGGCCTTATATTTGATCACTTCATCACTTGGATTCACTTGCACTTTACACACCCACTTTAACACTATAGGTTTCTTTCCATGAGGCAAATGACAAGCTCCCATCTTTCATTCTTTTCAATAGAACTCAATTCTACTTCCACTGCACTGACCCATTTAGGCTCTTGCATTACTCTCAAAACTGATTGAATAAGATTCGGTGCATAGTGCACCAATTCTCCTTCTGAATCAGCAGCAGAATCTTGCATCATTTCATGTCATGTCTGGCTGATGCTGGACCCGGTTGATCTCCTCAATCCAGTAGCTGTGTCAGTTTCATGTTCATTAGGACTTTTAAGATCTATTAGCATCCCATGATTCTTTCTCAGCTTCTGTGTTCCAATCACAGCTTAAATTCATGAATCACAACATCTCTATTACAACTGGCTCATTTCTTGGGTTAGCGAATCTGTAACCACCAGTAGAACAATATCCAACAAGAACCATCTGCTCTCCCTTATCACCTAGCTTTCTTCTCAATTGACCAGGCACGTGTCAGAAACATATAAAGCCAAAAACCCTAAAGTGAGTCGCATCTGGTTTGATACCAGCCCATGTCTCTTTTGGGGGTCTTACCACTCAATCTTTTGGTTGGACTTCGATTTAGATTGTAAGCAGCAGGGCAGGCTGTTTAACCCCACAAATAAGTAGGAACTTTCTTACTCTTGAGCATGCTCTTCACCATGTTCTTTCTCTCAGCAGTAGAATTATGTTGTGAAGTGTAAGGTGATGTTACTTCATGCACAATATCTTCTGTCTCCCAAATTTTGTAACTCGTCTGACAGATACTCACCACCTACACCGGTTATTAACACTTTCACATACCAGCCACTCTGTTTTTCTATTAAACTTTTAATACACCTTGTTAACAATCTATGAATCTGTTAACTCTTCTTTGCATATCATTCATAATACTTGAATTTGGTTGAAGTAATCAACAATAGACAAATAATCAGACATATAAAGTAACTCATATTGCCTTCAAAGAGTTTGGAGCTTCACCTTCTTTGTTTTGTCAACCCCTATCCCATGCTTGTTTCGCTGTTGTACCTTTGGAGATCTTCTGAAAGACTGCAGCATCGACGCACTGATGAATTAGAATGCGAGCTTTACAGTCAAGCTTTCTGAACTCTTTATGTTGCCATATGCTACTTGATAGTATTTTTTCCTAATTCTTGAAACCCAATCCTGACAAGCCAAAAAATAGCATTCATCTTTACCCAACGGTAAGACTCCTGGAACAACACCACTTGAACCCACTACGCTTCACCACTTGAACTCTGCAAAGATTTCACAGAAGAGGAATGCCCAAGACACATAAACTACACTTTATCACACAGCAGTACCATCACACTTTAGTGGGTCCTTCATGCACACAAATTTGTTGGGAAAGGAATAACACACACGAAGAAGAAGATGATTATGTACAGACACTCACACTGTACAGATTAAGTAGTGTTTATATCACCCTTACAAAAAAAAAAATATAGTCACCCCATTTCTCTAACTTACTCAGAACATAATTTATTTGGATTATACAATAACAAAAAAGCACGATAAAAAATTTTATATGCAAGTTTTTAAGAAAACACAAGGATTTCCTTCAATTTCTTACTATATCAAGAAAAAACTTCCACCAAACTGTCTAACCATACAAATCAAGAATACACAGTCAGAAGTTATATGACCTGGATGGGGAGAGCATCCATGTCAGCTCTTATTGCAACAAAAGGCGATCTTCCAGTCCCAATGAAGCCAATTATACCAGTGATTGCAACAGGGTGTTTATAGGGTATACCCAGTTGATCCAATTCTGCTCTAATCAATTTACTGGTCTCAAACTCCTCATAACCCAATTCTGGATTCTCGTGAATCTTCCTTCTAATTCTGACCATATAGTCAAATACCTCAGGCTTCTTGGCAGCATCTAGAAAGTTGACAGGGAGTTGTGTGGATGAATCTGGTAACGAGAAGATGCGAGGTGTTGCAGCAAAGACGTGAAAAACGATGAACAAAGAGAGCCAGTTGAAGAAATTCATGGTGAGTGGGTGAGAGCAAGAACAACAATGAACCACAGTAGATGACAAACAGGGTATGATCAACACTCTTATATTAAAATTTGGAATTCTTCACAGATAACTTTAAATCTTCTCTCCATCTCAAACACAGATTTATATATTAAAAAAATGCAAAGTAAATGAATTAGAGTAATTATATGTATTTTTAAGATTTAAGAAATTGTATAAAAGCTTGAAAAGAAAAATTCACATCAAAATTTAAAAATTTGGAGTAATTATATGTATGTTTAAGATTTAAGAAATTGTATAAAAGTTTGAAAAATTCACATCAAAATATAAAATTTAAAATATATATAATTTTTATTATTGTATAATATATATATATATATATATATATATATATATATATATATATATATATATATATATATATATATATATATATATGTGTGTGTGTGTTTTTATTTCATTCTTACTTTTTCCCTTTTATTCAAAGGATAAAAGTTTATCCTTTTTAATAAATATAAAATAAGAAAGAAAAAGTATTTATTTATAACTCGTGTCAAAATTACTTTCTTCAATTTAAGAAGAAAAAAACAAGGATTAAAACTTGATAAAATTAATATAAATATAACAAAACATAATTTACAATTTAATATTATTTCTCTATGTCATTTTCATACTAAAATTGTGGTAACTTGTGGAAATGAATGTAAAACAGATTCGATTTTTTTATTAGAGAATAAATATGTTAATTTAAAAAAAAAGTTAAAAGTGAAAATAAAAAGAAATTGAAAGTGAAATTTATTAAAGATTTGATAAATGTAATAAAATAAAATAAAATAAATGTTTCAAATCTTTATAATTAAAGTTAATATATTATTATTAATTATTATAATTGTTAAATGTGAATGTATTATTTGTTAAAATTATAACAAAGTAAATTTTAGCATATTTTTTATACTTAAACTTCAAAGATAATAATACTTTGAGAATAATTTGATTTACATGTTATTTGATACAAAATTATTTTATAATCAATAAAATAACTTTAAACACCACCATAAATCAATAAGTAATAACATAGATAGATGATATTCAAATATTATAAAATTAATTATATGATTTTCTCATATCAATTTTTCATTCTTTCACATTAAACATTCTCTATCTTATTTATGTTCAGTTTGAATAGCTACTCATACCAAAATTTTTGTGACAAATTAAATTTGGTTTAATTAGTATTCCATTCATGTGTTAGCTCATAATTTCTTTCAAGGGAGAAATTAAATGCACCCCAATCTGTATAATTGTTTTCTTGAAAAACTACAACTGGTTTTTGCTGAAATCCACCATAAATCAATTAATATTTGTTGAATGTAATTTTGATTATTTAATTTTTGATCACATATTAATTCAAATTGTACAACTTTTTTTTTTCTTTTTCTTTATGGATATTATCTTCTTTTTCTTTTCTCTTTCTAAATTTTCTTTTTTTTGTATTTGTTTTGAATTTTCATTCCATTTCTCTTTTTCTCTTCTCTATTAGATTCTAGTTTGTAATAATTGGTCAGTTTTAAATCATTCTTAACCGACCAAAAATTAAATATAACTTAATGCTTTTTGAGAATATTTTTATTCTTTTTTCTGAATATGTTATGGTTTGAAAAAGTGGCATTTTCAACTAATTTTTTTAGTTGTAATTGGTTATATATTTCAATAACTCTAAGGTCTTGAAATTTTTTAATTATTTCATGTGTTTTTTTTAAACTTGATTTGTTTAATTTCGATTATGTTAATACTAGATTGAATCTCAAATTGAAGAAATGAAATAAAACCAATGCATGCATGAATAATTATTTAGATGATAACATTAATTTACATGTGATCATAAGCATTTTAAATTTGTTTTCAATGAATATATAAAATAATAATTGTGGTAAAATTTTAAAACTGAAGTCTTCAGTTATGTAATCTTGATTTATAGCAAAAGAAAAGAAGATGTTTTGATATTTATTATTTTGAACTAAAATAATTAATGTAAGGAAAAACTAAAAAAAGTTGTAGAAAAGATAAAAAGAAAAAGTTCAAATTGTATGAACAGATAAGAAAGTATATAATAATTTGAGAAAAGTTTTGAAAAATAAAAAATAAAAAGGCACAAAAGTAGCAAGTATGTCCGTGGAAAAAAGCTCTGTTTGTGTGTCTGTCTCTCCCTCATGAAAGGTTTTTGGGACACCTTTGTTCAAATCCTTCATCATCCTATTTTCCTTTTTTCTATCATTTTCCTCTCTTTTATCACCTTGTGTTTATAGTATTCAAATTCAACCATTTCCTTTGGGATTCTCGCAATTTAAGTTTGTTTGAACCCACATATACAACACATTGTCTTAAATTTTTCATACCTGGACGGTGACACCTTTTTCAACGCAATTCTCCCATTCCTTTCAGGAATTCTTAATTTTTATGCCACTTTTTAAAAATCTTTTTGGCCAAGACTGGATCTTTCTCGTGCCCTTTTGAAACAAAGTCCATAATTTGGCTGTTTGAATTGGTGAAGGAGGTAAGGGGTGCTGGATTTGTTTTTATTTGGCTCTTCTCACTTGCATTGGGTCAGTGAGGTTAAAGATGAACGAGCATGAAAATGAAGAACGTGTTTTTGAGATGGGGGTGGTGATTCCTAGGAGAGTGATTCAGGAGAAAGACGAATCATGTGACTGTGTACACGTCCTTGTAAAGGAGTTTGAGAAGGTGGGGTTTGAAGTTGAGAGAGTTATTGGCATTGCAGATGAGTTCATCAAGGTTAGGTTTTTCTCATTTCTTCTGTATGTTTCATTCATGTCACTCACTTTGATCCAATGCTTTTCTTTACAGTTTGTATTTTGAATTTCTTTTCCTGTTTGGTATGCCTAAGGAAATCCTTTTTTGTTTATTTTTTTTTCAGTGTTGTAGTATAATCAGTTTTCTTGTTCTAATTTAAGTTTTTTGGTGAGTGGCTAAAACTTATTTTCCATTTGTATAGTTGGCTGCACCTTTGGAAACATTGGGAAGGGCTGCAGCTGAACTGCAAATCAAGAAACGGACTCTTATTGGTATATTGCAAATCCCACAAAGGGAGCTATCTGTTATGCCTATTACTATTTAAGTTCACTATGTAAATGGTGCTAACCAGCATGTGACTTGTAATAAATGGCAGGTATGGATTTGCTATTTGAGGTGGAGGAGGTCGAAGCTTTTGTGAAACAACCGGATGGTTCCATTTTCAGTTGGTGTGAGCGTTTTCAGTGCTACTGTCACTTAATATATGGAATAGTGAGTTTTTTCCGTAGCTATCCTGTGTCAATCAGTCAAAATTCCTTTTTTTTTTTTTATTATGTTTGTTAGCTAGCTCCACACATACCGCTTGTTGTTTCATATGATTCTCAGATTATAGGTGCCTTAGCAATTTCTAATTCAAGAAAATGTTAGTAAAGTGCATTCTCAGATTAAGGCCATGCAGTCTTGTGTGAACTGCCCTATTGGCATGCCGTAACATTTTGGTTATCTTGTAACTTGAACTTGCAGGTAAACAACAGCAAGTCCGCCAAAGTCCTTAAATTTGATGGAAAAGAAGTCAATTGGAAAATTGGGGAGAATCTGATTCTGAAATTGGAATCAGAGAACATTGTTAAGCAAGTCTTTCCTTTGCATGGTGTTTTTACTCACACGTGCCATCAATTTTTCTCTAGATTAGTGTGTCTCGAAGCCTGAACTAATATTGATTTTGGTTGATAGATGAAAAAAAGAGAAAGAAGCTTCTCAAGAGTTGGGCACTTCATTGGTGCCACTTCACAAATCAGCCTATAGATGAGATTTATACATATTTTGGGGCAAAGGTTAATGTGACCCTGACTCTATGAGCTTTATAATATTGTATGAAATTGATGTTGTCCATTATCCTTATCCAATGAAGGAATGAATAATCTGCAGATTGCAATATACTTTGCTTTTCTTGGAATGTACACACGGTGGCTGCTCTTTCCTGCTGCATTTGGGCTTACTTTGCAATTGATAGATTTTGGGTGGGCCAATCTGTCTGTTGGTTTCTGTTTATACTACAACTTCTTCTTTAGCTCTGCATCTAGTTAAGCAGTTTTACGACTTCTTTATTACATTTTAGGTCATTGAAATTGGTGGTGCTCCCTGTCTTCTTTGTCATGGTGATACTTTGGGCTATAATGTTTTCTCAGTTCTGGAAGCGTAAAAACTCTGCACTTTTAGCTAGGTAATGTTTTACTTTTTACTTATTTTGAGATCAATGCGATCAATTTACTCTTTTGCCTTCTTTGATTCTTACTTCTGCCTTCACACCCTTTCTCTCGTGTTTTGGTGTTGTGTTGCAGATGGCCTATTAGTTCTGTAGATATAACTGACGGAGGATACAAGATCACTGGCAGAAAGGAAAGCTCCTGGCAGCCCCCAATGGAACTCATGAAAGTACTTGAGTCTGATAGAATTAAAGAGAAGGAAGCATTCCAAAAATCTGAGTGGCTTGGGCGTTTCATGCGATTTAGAAATGATGCTTTTATTATCTTCAGCATCATATGCCTCCAGTTACCATTTGAGTTGGCATATGCCCATCTTTATGAAATTCTTGATTCTGATATAATTAAGTAAGAATGCGTATCATATCTTTTCTGTACTTCTACTTTTTAGTTAATTGAATATTCTGTTATTTCAGTTTTGGAATTTCTTTCAGTATAGTTCTCTCTTATTCCAATAATTCTATTTTGTTCTCGATTCTCAACAATTAAAATATCTTCTTTTCTGTTCATATAATTATTAGTTACTGAAACATTTATTTTCCTCCCATCACTGAGATGGTGTCCTCAAACTTGCATTTTTTAATTTTTTTATTTTGTATGTCAGTTCCTTTGAGCATTGATGTGACTGTTTCTGACTTCATTTTTCCTCCTTGACTCTTTAATTATAATGATCACTTTACTTCAGCCCTGTAGCTTCTGTCAAACTAAAAAGTTAAAGTCCATCTTTTAAAGTAAAGCATAATGCCACAAGAATCTTTGACAGACTGATCCAATTTGCTCTTGAATACCATTCTTCTTTGAATAGCTGTCATCTTTCTGTTGAGTGTATTTTTTTTGGATGCAATCCATCACATGATTCATTCATGCCAATGTGGACTTTTTTGTTGTTGTAGTTTTACGAGAGAATAAGGTCATGAAATTAACTTACGTTCTATTTCTCATTAAAAGCTTCTCTCTCAGTTGTCTATTTAATAAAACTCATGAGTGCCTTTTCTTGTTGGTAGTAGAATGACTTTGGAGTTGTGGAGTTGCATCCCATTAGAAGGGGACTAACTTTTCTCCACTAAATAATCCATAATCTGATACTAAAAAGTATCTTTTGTTAGTCATATAAATTCTTATATTTAGTTGAGTAAATGTTTCATTGATGTGACTCTTATATTAGTACTGGGTTTTTCAGGTTTGTGCTCACTGCTGTTTACCTATTCGCCATTCAGTATATTACCAAGATGGGTGGCAAGGTGTCTGTCAAACTTATCATGAAAGAAAACAATGAAAACACAGAAAAACGAGCTGATAGCTTGGTCTACAAGGTAATTAGACCGAGTTTTCCCCATTGTCCTAAAAATGGAACTTACAGGTTTACATTCTCCTGCAGGTCTTTGGTCTGTACTTTATGCAAACATACATTGGAATCTTTTATCATGCCCTGTTGCATCGCAATTTTTCAACTCTTCGTCAAGTGTTAATTCAGCGGCTTCTTCTGTCCGAGGTTGCTGAGAAAAAAATTTCCATTGTCTCTGTCTCTTCCTTCTCCCCTTTTCCCTTTACTTTCCATCTGTTTAGTTTGGGGTTTCCCTTTAACATAATGATGTAAAAGAAAACGTCTTTCCAGGTGTTGGAAAATTTACTGGAAAATTCATTGCCTTATCTCAAGTATACCTATAAAAAGTACAGGGTTCGGTAAGCCTTTTCATTCCCTTGGACACGGACTATGCTTGATTTACTTTGTTTAACATGTTGCCACTATGCAATTGCTAAACTATCTTTTATTTCTCAAGACATAAGAAGAGAGCGAAAGGAGAAGCAAGAGAAAAAATCCAATTTACTTCTAGAGTAGAGAAAGAATACCTTAAGCCCCCTTACTCTGCTAGCATTGGAGAGGATCTTGAAGATGGATTGTTTGATGGTAATTCTAAATTCATTACACTCTTGATTTTTATGTGGTATTTAATTAATTTTTTCATATGGAATACAAGTATTTTCACTTAGATATACATGTGTATATTGAAGTAAAAAATAAATAGGCTCAATTTCTTATCATATTTGAGAAACATCCAAGATTGACATTTACCTGTACTGTTTGCAGATTTCTTAGAATTGGCATTGCAGTTTGGCATGATTTTGATGTTTGCTTGTGCATTTCCACCGGCATTTGTTTTTGCTGCTGTGGTATAAATGCTGTCATCCACCTCCCTTTTTTGCACTTGCTTTTACTTGCACTTGTTGACAACTTATTACCGTGCTGTTCAGAACAATATTATGGAAATAAGGACAGATGCTTTGAAGCTGCTAGCCATTTTGAGGCGTCCTGTTCCTCGGGCTGCTGCAACAGTAGGAGCATGGCTTAACATATTTCAGGTATTTGTTTATTTAAATTGGAATTTTGAAGGCACTTGTCAATTATCTTGAACAATCCACTTACCATATTAAGAAGGAAATTTAAGCCAAATTCATCCTCATAAAATTGATTTGTAAGGTGAGAATTACCCCAACTTATATACTATAAGTTATCATTGTCTCTAATAAGGCACCCTCCTCACACCAAGAAATGTACATCTTACACATGGAATTGGATATATGTGAATGGTTTGATGGTGAGTGACATGATAACGAATCTCATTAGAATAAACTTTGATTCCAACTTGGAAAGGAAAGGGAGAGAAAAGAAATAAACTTGGAAGGGAAGCAAGAGAAAAGAAATATTTGTGATATCAATTGCACCAATTACATTCTCATAATCTCTATTTGAAATAATCAAAACCTTTAAAAAAATGAAATAAAAATATATTGAAATAAACAGAAAGATTTTGAAGATACTTTTTTTTTCTAATTACCATAGAAAATATTGAGAATGTTTTTTTATCTTGTTATTTACAACATGAATTATAAATTACAATTTGTGTGTACCAAATAACCAACTATATGGAAGGTTTGTTTACTGATATTCTCTGGATGCAACCATTTTAAAGATAAGGTAGTCTGAACTATCAATTGTCATGTCCTTTAACACGAATGAGCTCGTGATCTGTAAACTCTACACTTTCACGAGTCATTCGCATTGACTTGTACTTAATTTTAATGTCAGTGATTTGACGGAATGCTCAATATTGCAGTTTCTCATATTGATGTCTATATGCACCAACTGTGCCCTTTTAGCGTGGCTATATGATGAGAAAGGGAAATGGAAAATAGAGCCTGGACTTGCAGCAATTTTAATCATGGAGCATGTTCTCTTGTTGATTAAGTTTGGTTTCTCTCGATTCGTTCCTGAGGTGGCTTCTTCACTTCCCATCCATAATTATTTCTTCATTTCAAAGCTCCTTTATGAAAGATAGCATGTTATAGTACTGTATTCTTTGCAGGAACCTGCTTGGGTAAGAGCGACCCGTGCAAAACGCAACACACAGGCACAGGATATGTGTTCTAAGAAGCTTTTAAGGACTATTTCTGGAGTGGACAAGAATTTTGGAGAGAAGAAATTGAACTGATGCCTTTCCAGCTTATTATCATTACTTCAATGCAACTTACACACGAGATAGAGAAAATCTTTATGCTGTATTGTATTTGTGTTGTCTTAGTTTCTTTCCCATGGCTGAATTGTATATTAAGAAGGGATTTTGCTTTAATTGGCCTGGTTTGTCCCGTTTTAAATTGTAAATATTATAACTACAAAATACTTCAAGTTTTATCAAAATGTAAGTGAAAGATATAGTGTTTGAGGCATTCAAATTTAGAACAAAGTAGCTGTTGTACTCTGACAGAGGAAATTTTTTGGCACTTGGCAGTTCAATGCAGAGTAAAATATTACTTCTTAATTCCAGATTATATTTACCATATATTTACAGTGATACAAAAGGTATCATAACACAAATGGATGCAAGACCCTCCCAAAGACAAGCATTTGATCCACCCTGCTTCTGAAACAATTTACATTCACCACTTGAACATATATAATATGCACAAATTTCTAGGTACAACCATTTAATGTAAAGCTCATTTTCATACTTTACCAACATTTCTTCCATTAACAAAATCCAATGCCCGTGTCTGTGATCTTGCCCTTGTGCAACAAAGTGCTATTCCATCATGTTGAATGTGAGTTAGCCACGAGTCTTTCCAAAACTGCCACTGATTTGGCGTGCATAAGCAACAACAGCCTTAGCCCACTTCTTGATATCAGCCTTCAACTTGTTGGAATCCATGTCCTTCAGCTGCTTCCCTGGTTCCATAGACAATTCAACCGAGGACAAAGGACGATCAAAACGCCTACGTTTTGAAGATTTCTTGCCCTTAAGGTTGGCAATGGCACTGCCACCATTCAGAGACACAGATTTCTTCACAGACATGGCTGCTGTGTAGTCAGCAGCCAGAAGAATAGTGCGTGAGAGATTATGATACAGTAAGTACCAAACTAATTATGAAACTTTGTATTGCATCTAACATAATTTATAAGCTTAGGGAATTACACTAAGACAAGTAACGTGCTATTCCAATGCGTGTAATAATGTGCTTTCATTGACTTTAGACTTTGTCAACACTTCTTTCTAAGGATTCCTTAGCAAGTTTAATTAGTACCTTGTAATATTCAATTTTCTTTTCTAATTTTCCTCCTTTTGTCCAAAAATTAACTATTTAATTACTAAACGAAGACAATATCTTCTTATTGTGTATATAAGATGAACATTGTGGTGTTGAATATGATATATGAAGGCTGGCATCCATAGGAACAGAAAACTGTTTACCTTTCAAAATTTGATTTCAGCACTAATCATCAATGACAATGAGGAAAATTTCAGTACTATTAGCATAGACCGCGTTAACTTAACTAAGACAATTACTAGAAGAACGGTAGATAGTTTGATTATTTGGGAAAATTCAAAACAAACATTTTTTTACATACCAAACTTCATTAAGAAAACAGGAAAGAGGTTGAAAGCAAATATTCAATTTGTAATCAAAATGTTTTTTAATTAACACTAAGCAGCAGAAGGTTTAAGACTACCGTGATCGTCACGCATGGACAAGTCAGTCAACCATCAAGCCTGACCATGACAGAACCAAATGTTAGCAACATCAGACATCAACACAGAACATTCATTTATAGATGTAATGTAACGAAACTGAAGGCAGGAAATTTTCTAGTTTCTAGATGTTGTCTTTATATGCTAAAATTTCTATACTTACTGTTATTTTTGTGACGAGGTGTACCTTGCAAATCCCCTCCAAATTTTTTACTAGGTGCGAAACTTCTGAAGAGCTGAATATTAGCTAGTCACTAATTCGGACTTTTTGAACAACTAATAGTGGCTTAGGCAGTTTTAGCTACGCAAGGAAAAAACAAATATAAGCCTTTTTTTTTTATCTCCGACGATATTCATTAACCGAAAGCCAACATTGGACCATGATTAATCAAATGAAATACCATACAAAAATGGTTTGACCCTAAATTATGAGCGGATGTTCAGTTTAGTTCCCACTTTTAAAAATATAAACATTTGATTCCTAAGTTATAAAAGATATATCAAATAAATCCTTTTTTTATGTTCATGGTCAAAATACAAAGAACAATTTTCAAAGTACAATGAGCAATTTACTGTTATTATCAAGAAACAAATCAGAACAATCTAAAGATAGAAACCAAAAACATTATTTCAAATCAAAAAACGAGAACTAAACTGAACATCTGCTTATAACTTATTAGGAACCAAAAAGAGATTTAAACCTGTTAATAATCTTACAATCTCACTTGTTCCGTTAGCACTAATAGCTCAAATATTTTTTTATCTTAATATAGTTATTCTTATTTTCAAGCTATATGTGTTCAAACTTGCTTTCACAAACATCCAGTGAATCAGTTGTGCTGCAACTTATGATATTTGTCATCTTTTCCTGCAACGGCGAAAAATAATTGCTTTACGCTAGACCGGAATGGCAAAATCTCTTTTTCACACCAAAGATCCCCTTTTTTAAGTTGATTAACAAATCAATATTTACATCACAAAAACAACCACTTGTGCAATTGTGTTTATCATGTTTCACAACCCCAAAACTCGCACCAACTCCGGTTTAAAGTTCTAAAACAAAATGAGTTCATTATCAGAGTGAAGAATGAAGAAAAAGTAAAATTATCTTTCTAAATAGGGATTTTAATGCTAATAACAAGCAATAAAAACCAGCCACTTTTCAGCTGACCTTCAAGAAACAACCATAAGGCGATTATACCAAGAAACAAATAAATATGAAAGCTATGAAATACTAGTTCAAGTTCATATTGAATACTTCATAAATAATTGCATATTCCAAAACAACTCAGGAAATTTAGACAGGAGTTCTAAAATCACAAAAAGAGGGCAAAAACGAGGGTGTAATGCAAGTTAACTCGGTCTCAATTCCCTTTCACTTCCTACCAGAGACCTTCACGGCCTGTCTGTTCCTCTTCTTCACACCAGACTTGGCAACTTTGAGGCTTCTGTTAACAGCACTCAACCTTGCAAGGGCGGCCTTCTTAAGATCAGGCCTGTAGTAATTATCCGCAACCTGAAATTTGTTGTATTGTTTTAGGAAAATGAAATCCGATAAATGTAATATACAAGGTAATAGCACAAAAAGCATTTGCAGCAACAATTCACAAAATAAGAGCAACCATTAAGTAAGAAACGGCGTGAAATTGGATAACATTAAAACCAAATAGAGATGTGCAAGAATAAGTCGATTAAAAATTAAGAGTAAAAGCAGTACTGTTGTCAATGCAAAAAAACTGAAATAGGCTGACTCATTGGAGCGAGCAAATTCACACGAAGGCCATATATATTGAAGAAATTTTAGATGCTATAACACTAGAGAATGAATAACCAGTAAAACAAATCGGGTTAATGAATTCCTGAATAATAAAAAGCTCAGAAGCCAAGCGTAACATGTATATTTCATTAAAGAATCCCAAAAATAAGGATTCTTCTTATATGTTAGAGGCTCATCACCGCTGCTGAGTCTTGCTGGCAAAACTCCAGAAAGGTACATTGCCCAACCAATACACAACAATCACCAGATCCAAATTACATACACTTAGGTAACTTCTACAAATCAAAGAACGATTACAAAACTTCTCTTCGCATTAGTTAAAATGACACCATGGATGTCACCTCGTGACTGTGCAATGACTGGATAATAGGAAAAACATGTACTAATATAAGGAAATTAAGAACAAATTCCATTTGAATTTAGTTACATTAAAGCAAACAATAATTAATCGAAAATAAAGCAAACAAGAAAAATATATTTGACGTAATAATAGAATCAAATTCTCTGAAGAATAAATTCATGAATGGTCGAAGCTCAGAAGCCAAGCGTAACATGTATATTGCATTGAAGAAACCCTAAAAAAGGACTCTTCTTATATGTTAGAGGCTCATCACCACCACTGAGTCTTGGAGGCAAAAGCCCCAAAGACATTTGTTTAGCGCACAATACGCCCAAAACAAGGCACAATAATCACCAAATTAAAAACGCACAAGCATTAACTCCACCAAACCTATGGGCATCAACAACATAAATCTTGTTTTCACATATGAAAATGACACCAATGTTGAGATCTTAGAAGTGTTCAGTCACTAAAATTATGGTGTAAGCGTCTACAACTAGGACGTTAAAGAACGGAATAGTTATTGGAAATAACAAAGGAATCAAACGATAAGGAATTAGAACGAGAAGATCATACCAAAAACATAAAAACCACGAAGCTTTAAGAGACATTTTTTTTCATATACCTGATTTTCAACGGCTTTTGCCATCCTACGGAACTCCTTCTTCATCACAGATTTGTGGAGCAATGAAGCAGGCTTGTTCTGCTTCTTTGTCTTAGTTGTAGCCAACAAAACAGATAGATCCTTACCAACAGGCTGAATGGTAACAGTTTTCTTGTTTGCCAAACCTAACATGCCAGTGAAAGAACGAATTCAACTTAAAACAATTGAAACAGTGTGATAAAATCCATAAAAGATTTCTTAGACGACGCAAACTCGGTGATCAAAGACAAAAACAACATTTTAGAAGTTTCAGAATTTCAATATATGCCCAAACTCTACCTACCTACCCAAATATTATAACACGAAAAGAATTGGCATTTCGAGTACCCAATTTCAAAGATCAAAATTATCCATTTTTTTCCCCAAACGATAAAAATAAAAATTAGAGAGAGCAACATACCAGAGAATTTGTACGAATTGAGGTTGTAGAGATTGTTGGACTCTCTGCTGAATTCGACGCTCTGAGTCCCTCTTCCGAACTGTTTCACTAAGAAGGAGTTGTTCTTCTTCACGATCTCCCACACGAGTTGCCCTGGAACAGTCGCCATTTGCTCCTTCTACCTGCAACTCACAACTAGGGTTTTGCGTTAGGCTCTATATTTATATAGGACAGTGAAGAAACCCTAAGTTTATCAAAATGAACTAACCGGGTTCGGAAGTTCGACCCGTTAATCCGTAATCAAGATCCGTGAAGGGTTGGTTTGGATCTGATTCACATAGCCCATTAACATGTAATCAAAAATATTAATTTATTTTACCAAGACATATTAATAAAAATCTTAATCTTACTATTCCTTATATCTTTTGTTAAAAAAAAAAAAAACAATAATAACCATTTCTCTCATTGAACATATTTTAAATTAATTTATTTGTATTAAAAATGATGGATAACTTTTTCATAGAGTAAAATAGAAATCTTGAAATCTAAGCAAATTCAAATACATGCTATTTTTCTTATCTTGTTTGTAATTTTAGTTTACTGATATAGATTATTCATCGTTATAAAAGTTATTAATGAGATTTTCATAGTTTGGTTGATTGTTATAATTTATTAATTTTTCAAAGCAAGTTTTTCACCAAAAAAATTACATACAAAAATTGACATATAGTTGATGAATATAATTCCAAATAAAATACTTAAATAAAAAGGTAAAATGTAATATAATTCTATACTTTTTATTTACATTTTTTCCTACACAAGTTAATGATATATAATATATTTGTAAGAATCTTTTTATGAAAAGTTGGCTGAGATACTTCATTCAATCAATTGGAAAACGATGAGGAATAAACACGAACAGTTTGAACAAGAAACACCAAAATTAAAAGTACAGTTACATCGTTTTGTTCTAGAACTATCAATATTCCAACATGATACTGTAGTAGAATAATTATTCTCTTGTTTCTTTTGAATGCTACTTAACAACAGGTTAAATACTTAGAACGATGAAAGAACACCCACAATAAAGAAGAAACATGCAGAGATGAAAGATGAGAACTTTATGTGGGGAACCTGCATTATGTATTGATGTGATAACAAGTTTGCATACAAAACACAATAAATTGAAATGGGGATTGATCCAAATGTTCTCATAATTGCATTTTTGTTTGTTTTTAGCCTTGTAGGATTGATAGAGGTGAGTATAAAATGTGGTTATTGAACCTCCGTAACATCCTAATTCATTACTTTTTAAGAACCTAATATCAGGTAAAACACCTAATACTAGATCATCCCTCTTTACACCTCATCCAATGTTACATTATTTACAGAGCCAAAGAGAAGCCTCAGATGATTTAACACCTACAGTTCTACATGAAAATGGTCTTCAAATTGTACAGAAGATTCAACCTTCATGGCAGAATTTGTGGGGCTGCAAACTGTGCATATAGTTAAAAGAAGTAGATAATATAATGGTCTGCAGAAGTAAACCAAAATCTCTCAAATTACCAAAGAAGCAACTATCCGCACCACCATTCATTGTAAATCCTTCCCAACAACACAAGTCATGGGTTGGTCGATGATGTTGGTAATGCCCGGTGCGTAGACCGTGCTTGACCACTCACTGCTTCATTTATCCTACTGAACACTACTTTAAGGGGAATGCAAGCTATGACAGGACCTTTGAGCTTATCTACCACTGGTTTTCTCTCCTCTTCTGACTGTTTGTGACCTGTCAATGAAGACAACTTCCGGATCTTTTTATTCATCAGTCCTGTTTTCTTCATCTTCGACGATTTAGGTGAAAATCGCGTCGAATTCTTGGAATGTATTCTTCCGGTTACCAAGTTTGGCTTGGCCATGCAAAAGACATCACTAGCTTCCATGTCACATCCACTGCCACTCAACATTTTATCACAATGACCCTCTTCCAAAACCTCAACTGCCAAAGGGTGCCCAATGAAGGCTTTGCCATTCAGTTTACTCACAAGAGAAACCAATGGAACGTGTTGTGGCCGGTAGCTGGATTTAACTTCTAGCTTAACATCGTATAATGAAGCATCAGAACAATAGTTTCTTCCAGGGAAATCTGCCATTTGATATCTGGAGTTGACAGTGAAGCGTGAATGGCGATAAGGAAGTAATCTTTGAGGTGTGAGAGATCCATCAGGTAATAGCTTTGCCTCTGTTGTTGTAGCCTTGATATGCTTGTTCAAGTCCCGAAACCCTTCTAGTTGGCCTTCTGCTACAGGTTTGCTTTTAACTTGAGAATTACAATTGTATGAAGTATGCAGTGCATCCATTCCATTCCAATCAACTTTAGAACCAGCACCCTGGTAAGAAGTTCCATCTGAATTTCCTATTCCTGGCAAAGAAGCACTGGATTGGTGGTCTGTGTCCACATATTTTCTTGAGATATGTTTTATATTTTTACTTGTATGTCTTGAATTCCTCTTTCCTTTTGACTGCCACTTTGAACTACCTTTGTCTTGTCTATGGCCAACAATATTGTGACCAGCAGCAGAACTGGTACAACCAGGTTCGTTCTTGCCCTCGTCTCTCAATGACACAGCTTCACATTGACTAACATTACAAGATTGTTGTCCCAATGCACTAACTTGAGGCTTGTCAGGTGAACATGAAACCAAAATGGGTGACAAAGCTGGCAAAAGAAAACACAACAGTGAATGTCAATTATCCAGCCCACATCTTTTCAAACCAGGACACACAAAAAAGTAAAGTTGTAGTACGGCTAAACTAAAGCACTAGAGACAAAATATAACTTGCAATATTTTACAGCTTTCAAGTCTCAACGAGGCTTTTATAGATTAAATATAAAATGGATAGCAATAAATATGCAAAACTCTGGAAAGGAACACAATCACATGTAAAACTAATATATTTACACTTACACTAGGGCTCAGTAATGCAACTTTAAATAATCAGTTTGCACACATGATATTGGGACATAAGCAATGAAAAAGTAGACAAAAGCAACTCACAGTGGGGAAGGGGGAAAATTATACACATCAGATAAAACAGTTTCTGAAAAATGAGCAACACAAGTGCCACTTGTTCAAAAGGTCAATGAATCTCAATATTCTCCTTACAAAGAAGCCAACAATAAAACCATGCTTCAACCTAGTTTATTCAACTGTTCTAATCAATATGTATGTATGATCACTGTGCCTCTTCCAGGAACTACTTACATTCCCATCTCGTTTCTAACTTATATGTTGTGGCTAGGGCCTCACAACACAAACTATTTGGCTTGCTTTCACAACATACCATCTAAAGGCCTAAATCTAGTATGAAAATAAAAGGGAAAATTAAGTATTGGAGAAAAAGTAAAGAAAATTTTATCAGTAAGCGAGGGTGGGGGATCACAAACCGCAAGGCATTTTGATGAAAATTGTAAACATTATACGTGCAAACACATTGCTTGGAGAGAATATGCTATAGATATTCAGATGCTATGGCATACCCGGAGTGTGTTTCTCCTCCTCAAGAACCCCAACAAACGGCACATCAAATAGTTTATCAGGAGAATCTTTGCCAACTAGCCCTGGTTGGCCACAAGTTTCATTCTCCTTGACCCCATGATTAATTTGTGAACCATCATCTCCACTACCATGGTCAGGAACAATTAATGAAGTCCCATTCTCACAAGCAGCCTCAGTACTATCTGAATTATGTGTTGCCATTGGAAAAGTTTTCTTTGAATCATTAGAATCTAATCCTGAAATTCTTCCATCAGTTACCCCGCATAGTGGAGAACTGTTTGAACTGGGAAGCTGATCACAAATGACAGGAACTGACACCATGGCTGTACTCTCCAGAACTTTAGTCAAGGGCCGGCGTCGATTTTTCCGTTTCAAAAACTCGTGAACATTTGTCACTTGTGATCTCTTCCTTTTCAATGTTGAAGAATAACCTTTACCACCATTTACAGATGTTCCATTTGCCAGGCAGTTCCCTGTGGTAGAATTGTTGAGTGAAGCACTAATGTGCTGACCAATCTCAGTTGCACCTGTACCTTGGACCTTTTTCTTCGACACTACACCAATGCCCAAGTCCTCAAGTCCTCTCATTCGCTTGACTCCTTCAGATCCATCATCTTCTGAATCATTAGGTGTTCTTCTCCTCCTTCCTTGCACTGAATGCATCTTTAAAGAACCATTGTGATTAGGCACTTCAAAAGATATAACAGATTGCGACATTTCCGGAGCTGAATTAGAATTGTCATCAGAGTCACTCAAATCATCAGTCACATCTTCAGAGTTAGACATGAGTGGTAATTCCCCAGCTGATTCTCCATGTTCACTACCAGGTTTATCCAATCCAGAGGACAAACTTAATGATTCTTTGTCCATGTGAGCACTCTCTAGTTCAAGAGCATGAAGAATGGCATCTTCCCTGCGAGCATACTTCACTGCCTTCTTGTTTGAATTAGCAGCTGATGCCTTTGCCTTCTCGATGCACTCATCATACTCTCCACAGCGAAAAGCTTTTACCCGCTTTGATTTTTCAAGATTATACCAATCCCTATATCACAGAGCAGTTTTTCTCAAAATAAGACCTTATCCAAATTTAAATGCACCTTAATAACTCAAACAAATTTGAGAAAGTCAACTGTATTACACAAGCTATAGTTTTTTTATATAATGACAACAAATCAAATTTGAAGTTGCAGTGGAAAATGGGTTAAGTTCCCTATTAACAAACAGGTTACAGTTCTGCTGGAAAGAAAACCCACATCCAAAATAGTGGTGACAACAACCAAGTTCTTAAACAGATCTAGTTATTCTGAAAATCTGTTTGTAGCCTATATGGCCATATAGGAAGTAGTGATCATAATTTTCCTCCAAAAGTCTGTATCGTTCAATTTAACATTCCGGATGCATGTACAAGGTGATTTCTTGACCTATGTCATGACAACCTGTACATTGGATCCACTTATCTGAACAATAGAGAAAACAACTTTATAAGTCTCAGTCTCATCAAAAGAAGTTTATTGGAAAAGACCTTTTAATACCTCTTCCGCCTTGTACAGTTTTAAGTAGACCAATAATATTCATTTTCCAGTTTTAAAAGCTCCAAAGCTCAATGGCTAAAAAATTTCTCAGCTAACTCTGGGGAAAAACACTTACTCAACAGAGAAGATGAGGTAACATAATTAAGAAACTGAAAGAAAAACAAGTTTATCCTATAATAAGAGGAACCAGAACTACCTAGAAAATCACTTTAAAGCAATGGTCCACATCACTGGCAAAAACCAACATCTCATTAAGGACACATAAAAACTTGCCCTGCGTATCTCTAATTCCCAATTCCCTAATCTGCAGTGAAAATGGCACTTCAACAAAAAACTGCCCCCCTCACACCACCCAAAAAAACCATAAAAAATTTCAATGATCAAACCAATATTATATGATTCATATCATGCAGCTACAACTCCAACACTTTCTAATTAAGGATGAAAATAGATGGGAAAAAAGTTCAGACGTGAGTATAAGCAAAAACATTAAGAAAAGTTGAGTAATTAAGGATTAAAATAGATGGGAAAAAAGTTCAGACATGAGTACAAGCAAAAGCATTAAAAAAAGTTGAGACAAAAAAAAGAAGAAGGGACTGACACGCTTGCATCCTCACGACCTAAGAGCTTGACGGGAGTACCCGATCTCGGAGAAACCAAACAACTCTCCGACAATTCGTGAAGACCCAATATCCGACCCGGCCACCATGACCCATTTCTTCGCCGGACCCAGACCAACCCACCCACCGACGCATCGATTCCGTTCACGTTCGACTTTCCTGAGCTACCCATTTAAAAAGGAAAAAAACCCTTAAACCCTTTGTCCTTCTTTTCTTAAAAAGAGGATATCAATCCCAAAGCGCCATCATTGCAGAGGTACCCATGTTGAGAAAGGGCCCAAAAACCTGGCTTTTGCGCAAAACAGAAGAAACCCAGAAAGGCTAAGAGGCTAAAACCCCATTAGAATTGGTAATGGTGCATGCAGGTAGAAAAGGGTGAAAGATCTAGGAGCTGGTAAGGATAAAAGGGGAGAAGGGATCTAGCTTGAAAGTGAGGGTTTTTTACATTCTACTAGAGGATGGTGGTGGTCATCCGTGGCAAACACAGAGGGTACGGACACATAGAGTGAGTAGCAGTGAGTGAGAAAGAGAGAGAAGAAAAGAGAGAAGCGGTTTCTTTCTTTCCGTGAGAAAGAGAGAGAGAAAGGGGTTGAGAGTTGGGGTTGTTGTTTGGATCAAAACGTGACATTTGGTATCTTTAGGCGATGGCCCATTAAAAAACATTACACTACAGAAACAGGGAGGGAGGCAGTGTGACGATGTGTTCGTTTTTGGTGTTTTGGGTTTTTTTTCTTAAGAAAATAAAAAAATAGTGTTTCGTAGTACACAGGTTGTCAGGTTTCACCTCTGTTGTCAGCCTACATGTATTTATTATCATTTTCATCTTTACAATGTTTTACACTTCCATGTGTGATTTGTAAGATATTTAGGTTTTTAATCTCTGTGTTTGTTTTTTCAGTTGAACACATTCAAATGTCAATTCACCTTCTCCTCTGTTCTGCTTATGTTTTTGGAAAGTGAAAAATCTTTGTTCAATGAAGTTACAGCTAACAAACAAGCATACCATTGGCCGAAAAGAGAAAAACATAATGGATAAAAAAACCGTTAGAAATTAAAGTTAAAGGTAATAGATTGAAAAATATAAATATGTTGTTTTAATTTTATTATGTTTGCTCCTTTATGGTATATTCACTTCTGCAGTTGATATGATTCAAAGAATATTTGTATTGTATTTCAAATTGTAATAATTGGAATTTTGTATTATAATTTAAATCAATATTAGAAAAATTGTATTTCGTGTAAATAAATCTATATACATATTAAAATATTAACAGAATGTATAGTTTCAATATAATAATTAAATAATTACAATGACTATAAATTAATATTTCATTAATGTGAATCTTTACCATGCTATAAAAAAATACATGTTTCACAAAATTGAACAGCAAAAATATAAGCATATTATTATAGTTTTATATATCTCACTGAGTGTTTTCCTTTAACGCATTATTATTGTCTGAACAAAAAATCATCACAACAATAAATATTAATTTCAAATTCAAAGCATGAATTGACATAGTAAGAAACTTATTTCAAGAAAATGAAAGATTTGCTTAGTTGGTTTTGTTGTGATAAGAAAAAATGGAAATGAATTAACAAGTTTAAAACTCACTTGCTTAAAAAGAAAAGGCTTACTTGAACAAAAACAAATAAATATATGCAAATGTTGGTTCTTTAAAAAACAAACAAATTTAGATACAAAACAATAATGATTGGAACATGGTACTTGAAAGAGAACATCAACTTATTTGTATGGATAATTGTATATATGTCAAACATTCATCTTGAAATCATGTCTTACAAGTAAGGAAGTTCGATCAATCATTTAGGAGAAATGGCGAGAAAGGAAAGGAGTGAGGTTAGGAGGCAAAAGTTAAAAAACTATTAAAAGTTGGTTTTGTCATATACACCATATAACTTGCAAATGTGGTTATAATAAAGAAGGCAAGTGACTAGTGGAATATGTGCACAAACTTCACTCATTTAAACATGGCATGCTCTTAGGATGTGTGTCCCCTCCCTAACACTGATAGTTTAGTTGATGATGCATTGGATCATCAAGTTCTTAGCTTCTTAGACACTTATTTTAATATAATAAGATACATATGTATCATCTGGACAAGGACCAAACCATCTTTATCAACAAACGTGTTAAATATTATTGTGTAGTTATGTCATTCAACTTAAAGAACACATGAGTAACCTATTAGTGTCTCATGGATAAGATTTCCATCACCAGATAGGGAGTTGCATAAAAGTTTATGTGGACAACATAGTGGTTTGGTCGATTTGTGAGCATGTGGATGACTTAAAAGAGGTGTTCAGTCATATTAGACGTGATTAAACCCCTCCACGTTCACCTTTGGGGTTAGAGAAAACAAGTTCTCATGCTTAATACTTATCGTTTGTGGCGTAGAAGCGAATTCAGATAAGTGTGACGGTTTTTAGAAATGAGAAACCCACAAAGCTTAAAGGAAGTGCAAAGGCTAATTGGACATTTGACCTCCCTCTTAAGGTGTATGGCTAGACTTGTAGAAAAACATATCAATCTTATAGATAATGAATAAATAAACTTCTTAAAAGTGGGACGATCGGTGTGAATCTGCTTTCACTGAAATGAATACATGAATTGCAAATGTACTTAGTGGTAATAAAAGAAGTTATAAGTGCAACCATGATTCAAAAAGCTTTAAAGCAAAAACTTGTGTGTTTCATTGATACGGTATTCTAGGATGCAGAGACATGTTACCAGCAAATTGAAAAGGTAACATTGGCACTGTTACAAGGTGGTCAAGGCCTTACTTTCAGAGTTATCAAGTGGTTGTTCAAACAGACCACCCATTTGCAAAGATTATAAGAAAGTCATGCTTGACTGGTCAAATGGTCAGTTGGTTCGTTTGTCGGAATTTGACCTTCATTTTGAATTGTGTGGCTCGGTTAGAGGCCAACACTTCGTAACATTTTTTTGTTGAATTGTAAAGACAAGGCGACCATTCAGATTAAACCTGGAAACTTTACTTTGATGGATCATCTAATAAGAAAAGTAAAGAAGTTGAAATTGTGTTAGAAGGGTCAACAATATTAAAAGCATTTTTCAGTGTTTAAGTTTAACATATCCAACAACTTTTATTGAGAAGTGTAAAAGGTGTCAAAAGCACGTATGTTAATAATGTTAAGATGTCCCCTCAAAATTGCACAACATATCCTTCCCCTAATTGTTCGTCCAATAGGGAATGAACATTGTTGGATCTTTCTCATTCGATCATGCTTAAAAGAAGTTTATGCTCATGCCTATAGACTGTTTCACTAAGTGGCTAGAAACAGAAACTTTGGAAACCATAACCTCTCGACAAGTGTAGATGTTTGTATGGAAAAACATCGTATGTTGTTTTGGTCTTCCTCATACGATCATTATTGATAATGATCATCAATTTATCGACAATAACTTAACAAAATTATAAAAAAGGTTTTGACCAGAGAGGTTTTAACGAGACATCCAAAGCAAGCAATAAAATCATATTCAAAGTCATTATTTGCAAATCGAGTGTGTTGATTCTAAACGATTAAGGAAGGATTCTAAAAACCCCTCCCATATATTATATGAATCACTTTGTTATGCAAAATAAGTTATATAAAAAAACCCTTAATGAATGGTCTAACGTGAACGGTTAAGGAAAAATTACACTAACAGAACCCTAACTAAATGACCAAGAAAGAGTTACGAAAAAAATTAATGCCAAACATGTTATTTGTAATAACTTAAATGATTAAAGTCGAGTTCTAAAGAAAATGTTTTCGAGAAATCTTATTATGCTTTGCAATTGTTAACTATGCTGAAGACACAATCAATAAATAATGAAAAAAAAATTAAAAAAATTAAATTAAATTAACTTCATTAATATAAAGTGAATTATGATTTTTATAAAAGACCAATATAAGAGTTGACAGCTTATACTATAAAAAAAAAGTAAAAAAAACTCATACGAACAAAAATATTAAAATCTTAAGAATTAAGAGCACTTCAAACAATGTTAGTGATTGATGACAAGATTATAAAAGATTAAAAGAAAATAAAAATTCTTTAGCATAATCAATATTCCACTTTATTTAAAAAGGTTAAATATGATTTTTAGTACTAAAATTATAATAAGGTACAATAAATATGATTTTTAATACTCTAACTATAATAACTATAATAACTATAAGCGAACTTTGAAAAACACGAAGAAAAACTATAAGCGAACTTTGAAAAACACGAAGAGAAGATTTAGAGAATAAACGGTTAAAAAAGAATATCAAGAATATATATATATATATATATAATAAAAAGCAAACAAAATTTATTTATAAAAAAGAACATTCACTCATTGACATAAAAATAAAAAGTTTATTTTTTAGTGAATAAATAGTTATTTATTTACTAAAAATAAACACACAAACAAATCCATCCTACATATTTTCAAATAAATAATTATTTTAAAAACACTTATTTTAAATTTAAAGAATACACTAACTCCGTGAAACACAAAAAGCTAAAAAAACGTAGGGATTAAATCTCGTTACTGCTCGAATCCCTCGTTAAAACGTACCGTTTCAAGGAAGCAGTGTTTCAGTTGTTAGGTTTCTCTGTGCCAAGCTACACCCTCTACACAGTGCTATTTCTAGTTGTAATGCTGCCCTGACGTCGCCTTTCTATTCACTTTCACTCGCATCAATTTCCAACCATGACGGGTATTTCTTTAATCTTAATCTTTCTACTTTTCCCCTCTTTAAAGTTTTTCATTTGCAATTACATGATATGTTAACTTTATTCTATGGGTTTGGTTGAAAATTGATTATTCAATTATGTTTGGACTCTGGGTAAATTCCCAACAGCGTTAATTAGGACTTATTTGTTGCCGTGTTTTCTTACGCAGACTTCAAACAAGAACAAGATATGGAGATTGAAGCATTAGAAGCTATACTTATGGATGAATTCAAAGGTTTGTTTTTATATGAATGACATTTAAAATATTTCTTCATTATCATGCTAATTTACTTGGCATTCGGAATTTTTCTTCACTGAGAAAAAAAGGCTTAATTTTCGTTTGACGTTCCATGGTAGAAATACACCCTGGTGAAAGTGGCTTAAATACTTCCAGTCGGTGCTTCCAAATAAAGGTTGTTGCGCAGGTAAATGTTACTCCTTTTAGTATGGTTTATCGTGTTTTGCCTTTTTTATGTACTTCTTGCAAGTCTGAAGGGTTGGTTTGTAACAGAACATAGTGGGTTTGTTTGATTCGTACTCCATATAGCTGGCCTCATTCTTACCTGGTGGGAAGTGCCTATGTTGGTGAAATTCATGGCATGGATAACCATGATAGTTCCTCTTATGCAGCTTATTTATGATGAGACATTTGGTGTTTTGTGTTGTTCTAATCCATATATTTGGAATGCTAGTTTACTTTTCTTTTTCTATTTAGTGAAATTCTTCTGTTGTTAAGAAGAAGAGAATAACATTTTCACACTGATGACACTCGTTGAAATAAATTGGAATAATATTAATTTCATCTTTTGGTTAAATGTAGCTTGTTTTGCAAAGTTTGCTGTAGTCTTAGCTTTAGGAGATTTAGAAGTTGGGTTTATTTACACTTCCCCCGACTGATGCAATCTACGTAGGGAACTGAGACGTCTTCCCAATCAAATAACTTAGCAAAACTCACCCTTATATTTATCTAAATACTATTCATCTGTACAGGACGATGATACTGATGGGCCAATAACTAATCCAGGTTTGTGTTTTCTTTCTCTTTAGTATATTTTCTTTTCCATGTTGGTGTTCAATTTGATCGGACACGTACTTTAGATGTTTGAATATCTTGTTTTTCTTCCCAAGATACTACTTTACTTTTGGGTGGAGATTCTTTACTGCATAATGTATGAAGGACGCATTTGATGTTTTTGTTTCAGCTCAACTGGCTTTGATATTTTCACACACAGAAAGATATCCCGATGAACCTCCACTTTTAAATTTGAAAAGGTTAGTATTGCTATTATAATTTTGTAATATTTATTATATTTTTGGTTGTCTGTCCTGTTAATTTCATGTGCATTATGATGTTTTCGTTTCATTTTATTAAACACTAATATTATGATGTTTTTTTTTTTTTTTTTTCATTTATACTAACAGTTTGCAAGGAATACATGTTGAAGATCTAAGGATTTTGAAAGAAAAACTTCTACAAGAGGTAGTCATTTTGCAATTTAGTGTTGGTATTTGATGTTTGATCAGATATTGTCTGTGTGTTATTCTTGCACTGGTTGTTATTCAGATTGAAAGACATCTTAATAGCCACTATAAATTTAATATGTTTGTAGTGATTAGTGAATTTTCATTTTGCACAAAAACTGATGGTTATGAAACTCTAGATTTGTGGTGGATTCTGGCTAGGCTATGGATATTTTAATGCAAAACCTGTGTTCCACAGGCTTCTGAAAATCTTGGTATGGCTATGATATACACACTTGTTACCTCAGCTAAAGAGTGGCTGTCTGACCGGTTCTGTCAAGACTCTGTTGATGGGAGTACTGAAGTAGAAGAGGCAGCCAAAGATGATGTAAGAATGTTGTCTGTTTTGTAAATTTCTTTAGAAGTTTTAGTTAGTCTACTTGATTTGAATTATTTTTACAGACTATTTCAATTATCACTTATAGATAAAGCCTATGATTATTATAATTAATTTTATGAAATGAGTTTTAGTTTTGGATGTTGGATATGCTGGGTGAAAAGTAGTTTATCTTTCATTTGAATCATCTAAAGTAATAAAAAATTTTATAGTAAAATTGCGATAAAGTTGGTATGGAATAAGAAGTCATTTGTAGGAGCTGGCTCTGTGTTTAAATTAATCAATTCAATTGTTGGTGTTAAATGGGAAAACAGAAGCTGGCTAGAAAATAGTTTCTTAGCTTTTCTTTTGATCATAATCTGTAAAATCTTGCTTATTTGGAAATAACTTTTTTCTGTAATAGAAAAATTTAAAATTATCTGATTTTCACCAATATTACCAAAGAAGAGAGAGCAATGTTACAAACATTTTTTAATGAAAACATATTATAATATCTAACATAAAAATGAACTTCCACACACAAAAATAACATAAGAAAGTTATTGAAGGTGTAATTCTTGTTATCCCTAAAACGTTTTAAAATTATTATTGTTACACACTGACTATAATTTTAATTACTTAGGCTAATGTATGCTTCGCGTATGTATCCTATACTTTTAAGAAATTGCTCTATTCCAGTTATTAAACTTAAAATTCATGGCTCATTAATTAATGAGTAATACTAACAAGATCACTGTTACTGAATGTTACGCTATCTCCAATAATATTTGTACCTTGCATTTGGATTTGATGCTTTAATTTTTTAATCGTAGATCTGGTCAGTGAAAGATATTATTTTAGCTTAGATGCCTCGTAGCTTCCTATGTTTTTTACTATAAAGGAAAATAATCATTTTCTCTGTAATATATTGCATTCAATAATCACTAGTGTTTATTATCCTATGTGGTAGATGTTTTAATTGTCTGATTTCCTCCTTTGGGATTGTCAGAAAAGCTTTCCCACTAGATTGCAGTTAGTAAATGATCATGTAGAATTGTAGACTAGGCATTTAATTTTTTTTCATATAATTACCTGTCTACTAATGTTTTCTAAAGGATTGTCCTGTAGTTCTTAATTATCATATTAGTTATTGTAGTAACTGGATTCATTTTAGGATGTCGTATTTCCTCTGCAATATGTTCTTTTTATAATTTCATGCATTTGCTTATGAAAGTGTGTTTTAAAAGCTCCCTGATAATTTTATCTATCTAACATTTTAGATAGTGATACCCCACGGAGAACCAGTTACTGTTGAAACATTTTTGGCATGGAGAGAAAGGTTTGAAGCAGAACTAGCATTGGAACGAGCCAAGTAAGCTCCTTTTAGTTTTTTAAGTCTTTTCATATCCACAATTTTGAAAGACAAAGGTTCTGTTGGCTAATCAATGTACTTCACAAGTCCATGTAACGACACCTGATTCGTGATTATCTGATGGGGTTTTAAATGTATGTATCATATATAGTAGGAAGAAGACGGGGGAAAGATAATGGGGGTGGGTGGATTATAAATTTGAAATGTAGAATCATTAACGAGTTAGTCAATCTCTTACCCAAGTTATTTTTGTTCACGAGTTCTAACTTGAAACTACTGATAATCTACTGCAACTACTTTCCTTTTAATGCTAAATCAATTTGTTCTAATTTCAGGCTAATGCCCGAATCTGTGCTCACAGCGCCTAAGGAAAAGAAGCTCAGTGGTAGACAATGGTTTGAAAGTGGAAGAGCGGTACCTTCATTTCCTAACTATTCTTATTCGTACCTAGTTGTCCTAAATTAATATTTGTTGTGTTAACGTTTTACAACTCAAGGGAATTTGGTACTTTCTGCTAAACTAAACCATTAACCTGAAATTGTTTTATATTTAGTTAAAAAGAAACTCCAACTGTTAATTGATAATGTCTGAGAAAAGGTCCACGGACTATAGAATTTGTTGGAAAATGGTGCCTTCCTATTGAAAGAGTTGAGATTATTATTGCAAAGTTTGAGATGTAAAATTTATCACTGGTGGCTCAGTTACCTCTAAATTTACTTCATACAAAATTTAACCACAGCAGTGTCTAATAGGTCCCGGTTGTTATCCAAAATTCCTTGTTAATTAATCTTGCCTGTAGAACAATCCATAACGGATAATTCTCTTAAAATTCCATTAACCATCGCACTTGGTTAATGGATCATGTTTTTTAGAATCTAATTCCCATTATAATTCTCTTAAATTTTGTGAACATATATAAATATACCAGCTATTTTTGTTCATTCACAGAAAGGTGTGGCTGCTGTCAATGAGGAATCTGATGTGGAGGACGAGGAAGATATTGACTTTGATGAAGATGATTTTGAAGGTACACTTCTCATTCTTTCTGTTTCTTTCAAACAAATCCTCTTAGTTTGTAAGTGTTGTATGTTTGTCTCGGCAGATGACGAGGAGGAGGATATGCTTGAGCATTATCTGGCTGAAAAATCTGATTCATCCGCACATTCTTCCAGGAGAGCTAGTTAAATTGAATATGCTGCTGCATATCCGGCAGAGTTTTACAGTTTGCATATCTGGCAGAGTTTTACATGTTGCCTCTCACTCTGAGGGAGAGGGAGTTTCTGCCATCTTTCTAGAAGTGGGGGTGATTTGGTTTATGATATTATCAGGTACAATGCAAAAGTGTTTGATGTGTGATATTCTATTTCACATGAGCACCGTTTGATATAAAAGATTTTTTTTTTTGTTTGTAGTCATCATCCTTGAATTGTAATGAAATCAGTGTCTTATGGATAAATAGCTTTATAACTCATTTTGAAGTAGAAGAAATAAGAAATTTTTTGTTTCAGTGGTTATATATCATGAATGAAATACGAACTCCTTGACCAATTTGGTCGGCTGAATGTCGTCACCAGAGTAATAAAAAATATTTGGCATTCCATTTTATTTTTAACCACTTGTAAATGAACATATAATGTGAATTTCGAAGTGATGGTGTATGTGGTTTAAGTTAAAAGTAATTCGATCTCATTGTAACGATAAATTATATTTTGATTTGACTACTATATTGAATCTGATTCAAACTTTACAGTTTGGATTGGATTCATTATTCAACTTTGGCATTACTTTCCAGGGGCTACAAATACTAAAGAATACACTGGAGGCATATTCAATAATATAACAATTTATTCATGTATCACATATCTCATCATATTTCAAAAACATGATTTAAGTTATAAATCACTAGTTAAAGTAATATATATTTATATAAAAAGGAATTTTAGGCTTAAACTTACTGTTATAATTGCGAATGGTACCTTTCCGAAGCATATGCAGATGGAAGAAAGCAAGAAATTAGAACTCTCGAACATAATAAGGAAACAAATAGAAAGAAAATGTTTTCATATATATATAAAAAAAAAGTTGAAGGTGTGGTTATGATTGCACATATTAAAGAGATGAAGACAAACTTGCTACGTGTTTGCTTTGACTTCGAGTTTTTATGTTGAATGCATTGTGAAATATGTTTCTTGAAAAGAAAAATCCAGATTACTGCCGAGAAAGATGATATTTCCTTATTGTTTTGACTATTTCGTTTTATGAATTTCTTTCAATTAATTTTTTATACTTACGAGAATTTCTATCAACCTGTTATCTAATTCATTTTTTAAACACATTTTTATCAGTGGTTAAAATTTATTAAACACTAAAAAATAAGAATAACCCTTAAGTATGTATATCTGTAGTTAAAATTTGTTAAACAACAAAATCAAGAGTCATTAAAGACAAGTATAAAACGTAAAGAAATATGATTTTCAGTAAATTTTAGTAAATATTAATGCGTTTAAAAGGAAGTGTTACATAGTTTATGAATAGTATTTTTCTTTATTTTTTAAAGAATATGAAAAAGTAAACATAGTACATGAAAGTATAAACAAAAATTGTTTGTAAAGTTAATCGAAATCAGCGTGTTCTAGAGAAACTAGGTTAAAATTTAGCATCCAAAATCGATTGCTAATGACAAGAATACAATCAATGACCTTACAAACTAACATCTCACATTGAATTTATCCTAAGGTATCTAATTGCTCACACTTTAAGTTCAATATAGGAAAGTGTCTGGAAGAAAGCTTTGAAATACATATAATAAGCAAAATTTGATGTAGCCATTCTTCTCATTTCAATTAAACTCAATTGACTGATTTTCTTCTCACTTTAATTTCAATTTTCAAACTCTCAGCTTTTATTTCAAATCTCAATATCCAAATATTTCTCAAGCCGGATTTAAATAGCCAAGGACAATTTCTCCTTTCACATGGCAATAATAAATATGCATTTTCTGGTTGTTAAACTAAAATTTGTCCTCTAAATTCTTTTCTAAGTCTAATTTTTCTTACATTTGATTACATATTTTACAAGGAAACATGCTTTGGCAATAGTGTCACCTATCATTGACAACTTGACACTAGAATCAACAATGCTTTGGACTATTCCGTGAATGGAGATTTTCAACCATGGTGCCAATTGCAAGCATCAATATTTGGATGCATTCAAAACTTTGCAATATAAACTTCTATATAGAACCTTGATCAGTCATGGCTTGGGCAATGGTTAGAAAGGCAGATATGACTGCTCCATGCACCAGAGCCCTGGGATGACAACATGCAAATAGTAAACATTAACTACGGCAGCATATTTAAAAGAAAGACATTTCAAGATGAATGATCGATAAAAAAATCCATAGCAAGAATCTACAGTTACCATTGTTGTAATGTTACTGAAAATAAAAACTTACTCAGGGCTTTCTTTTTGATAACCAAAGTCAGTTGCAGCTTTTATAGCTCTCTGATAAGTCTGTTTCATTGCTTCCTGCCCAAAGAAACAGAAAATTTGATGAGTTTGTATAAAAAACAGTATGTGACTGATGCATAATGATGCATAAGTGTGAAAGAAAACATATTAAACATTGATGACTCAATTTCCACTTAAGCTATATGTCAGATTTCATCTGGCACCAGTCATAACATTCTTATTGTGCCTCATGTATACTATAATTGTCAAACTCCTAGCCCAAAACCAAAAGCAGAACACAGCAAATACATGCACGAATGTACACAACACAATCCATAATGTATTCCTTTGCACATAATAAACATAACCGAGTTCATTATAATTCTTTTCAATAAGAGTGGAAGAATAAGCTCAGTTCAGTTTGAATAGGAAGTGTAAATAAGAGCATTCATACAACAAAGATGATATCAAACCAAACTACCATTTACTATTCTTAAAAGGCAAACAATATAGTTTGTAAAATTAATTTGATTTCGCAAAAGTACCTGCAATTTAGATTCAAAGTCCTCCGGTGACCAGTGCATCAAACTGCATTCATGATTCAGTTCAAGTTCTCCAGCTACAACCTGCAGGCAAGGAAAACAGATGACTGAAGAAAGGTCCATCCAAATGTCTGGTTTAATGTTTGATGTTGAAATGGAATCTACAAGTTGAACAGGAGATCAATTAAATGATGTAAACCAATCCAACATAATCTTGCAATCAGGGTTCCAATTTGATATTTTACTGTTAAATGATTAATGTTATTAATTAAAATAAGCCTATTCAGGCACAGCTTGACTAGAGGTTCTAATAATTCTAAAGAGTTGTTCATGTAATTGCATATAGCACTCCACAAGGGCCCACAATAGAGATATCAATGGACTGCTTTGCTGTGCTAACTCAACTGATTATATAGTTGGTTTGATAGTCAATTAAATCATTGTCAAATGAACCTTCGAGTTAATGATGGTATTGATTTAGCATGTACGAAAGTGTGGGACAGATGTACACATGAGAGGCTATTTGCTTGACCAGAACTAAATTACCATTAGTCATACAACAAAAACTTATGTCAAGCCAAGGCTCACGCTCATCACCTGCTAAATATTAACATCTAATGAAGCTTTGATACATGGAAGTATTCATTAAACAACTAATGCTATGCTGAAAATTTTGGGGGAAATTGAAGATGTTAAGTTCTGCACACAAGGACCCAACAGTACAAAACTATTCCGTCTCCTTTCCTCTTTCTGTACGTCCCCATTCCAACTGATGGATAATAAACAAATTACAATAAAGAACTAATTTTCCATCTACATTCTCAATTAAGGTGGATTATGTTAGCATTTTCATCATGGTTGCATTCAAAATAAAAGTGGCGGCACTATGATCATCAATGTTGTGTTGCTTCGGTTAAGGTGAGGGCAATAGTATGCAATAATTTTAATCTCACCCCTCCAGCACCAGCAGCCATTGCAGGAGCAATGAGAACACTAGCTTTTCTGAAAATCTGAACTGCCTCAGGGGTACAAGGCATGTTTGAACCTGGTATTTGAATTGAACAAGTAGCTTCCGTTAGAATATACCAGAAAGAAGAGGAAGGGCAAAAGCCATATATGCCTCAGAAGTTAGAAGAACAACTACCTTCTACAAGTATACGACAACCTGAATTAACCAAGTTAATGGCATCAGATTGATCAATTTCATTATGTGAAGCACAAGCAAATGCAACATCACACCTTTCACTCCATGGTTTTGCTTCATCATAATATTTGGACCGAGCATAGGTTTTTGAATAGTCTCTACATATTGTCAATTTATGAACCAGTGAAATTATACACAGTAAGCAAGCATAAAGCATAAACAAACAACAGAAATGATACAAACCGCAAACTTCTTTGCTGAGCTTTGATGTCTCTCAGAAATGATATTTTCATGTAGTCAAATCCATCCTCATCAACCAAATATCCTCTGGAATCTGACAAATGCCTTTTTTAAAAAACATACTCCTTGACCAGGATGATACACAAAGGTACCCAAAATGATATGAGAACTCTAGATTGAATTGCTACAATTCTTAATGATGATCTAAATATAAAGATGAAAACTTATGCAGTAACATAGCACAAATTTTCATTCTTTCTAGAATAAAGGAACACAGACAAAGCATCCTAGAAGATGCAGTAGCCCCATTATATTCAAAATCATTAAAATACAAAATTACCTGATACTGAAATCGGAAGTGCACCATAAGCAATTAGCTTCTCCAAAACATGCATTGCAATCTTTCCAGAGCCGCTCACAACACATCTACAGGAAATTATAAATTAGAAGAGTATTCCAGGATCACAAATGAGTGGAAACCAATTTAGGAAGCAAGAACTTTCACACCAGATAATTGTCTTAAAAAGAATCTAATAAGTTAATAAATTAAATTATTGAAAATGAGAGTTTTCGAGTTTCTAACATTAGTGGAATTCATAACTCAAGAAGATACTACCGAATTGAAAATAAAATATTCAAATCCTCATAAAGATACTTAATTATAACAAGGAAATGAGGGTCGAGAAGGTAGCACCAATAATTAATGAGTTTGTTGGAAACCCCATATCGACTATAGATAAAGTCAATTTAGAGTATATATGTGAGTGAAAACCTCACCTTATAAGTTGGTGTTATTAGGTTGAGTTAGACTTAAAGTCTACTTCTTTACATGATATAGAGCCATGAGATCTATCATAGTGAGATTTGTGTTTGTTGGACATATCATTCTATCCACTATCGGACCATCTATTAATATCTAGTCTCACGCATGAAATATATATACCACAGCGGGGGTGTGTTAAAAGTTTCACATTGACTAGATATAAAGTCAATTTAGAGATGAAAACCTCATCTTACAATCTAGTTTCGTGGAATTGAGTTAGACTTAAAGTCCACTTATTAACAGAGTCAATAGCAACAATATTTATGAAATGATCAAAATTAAAATGGAAACCTTAATCCTTTAAGTTCTTTATTCATGTCAGCAAGCATGATCTGCGCAAAGAAAACCTGCAAAAGAATGAGAAACTTGTTAAAAATTTAATAACTTTAAACTAGGAATGCAGAACCTTTTTATGATGATCTTCTAGGCTAGAATGAACTTCCATCTTACATGCTCGTTGCTCTGATATGACGAGTTGCCTTATTTGAGATTTTAAACAATAGTGGTTAGATATTCTCTTCTTTTTTATTTAACAAGGAAATGCATAAGAAAATAGAAGGCTACCAAAGAGCTCAATTCATACATAATCACTCCAAATTTCATATCCCACCATACACCCATAGATATCAAGAATTAAACATTGAAATTACCAGTCCATAGCCAGTAGCTTCAGGTCGAAGACTGGAGCCAGACCAAAAGATCCTTGGCCCTGTAAAACTTCCCTGCATAAGTGACGGATACATATGAAAATTACCCAACAAAAGAAATAGTTTTCTTTCTTCCACAAATGTCAATATTTATAAGAGTCTTAAGCTAGTACACAAGCTTATAATAACAAAAGTCAATAAATAAAAAAACATAGTAGTCATGTGGTCGCTCAAGACTCAAATTAAAACTTATAAGTAAAGAAAAAGAAATACGACAATACAATGAAGGGCACATGTCAATCTGATGGATGGAGATCACAAAAAGCTGCGTTGGAGAGAAAATAGAACAAAACTGTAGAACAAGATGTCAATTCACCAGAAAGACAGAAACAACACCCCAACTGGCATAAGAACCGAGTTTCCATAAATTGACATGTTTACCAAAATCAAGGTGCTCTTTGGCCACAATGCTGTTACGTCTCACGTTTGTTCTGAACTTCTCACAACATAAACCTAGCCATTCTTATTAAAAAAAACCCTATCTCAGACAAAAATACCAAAAAAGAAAAACAAGAAAAAGGGTAGTGAGTGAGGGAATTTTCCTTTCGTCAACAGTAGCAGGCACAATGACCACAAATTTTTAGGCTGAAGGAAGTAATTCATAGCTGTGACTCCTGCTAGCGTGCTACATAAAAATGCTCCACTATATGTTTGTATAGCATTCGGATGCTAGCTTACACTGCTGCATGACTATTGGGCCGCTAAAGGGAGCTATTAACAACTATGGTGTCGTAATTAGATGAATCAAACAATGTGCTAATCTTGTGTCATAAATCTTGCCCATACATACTCCTTGAAGGTTTTCACCACAGTTTTTTCTTAATCTCCCCCTGCCACTAGTGATCTACTCTCCTAACCAGGGCTTCGGTAGATCTTCTCCACACATGCCCAACCTTAACCATAAGGACATGGAGAGATTCTCTAGAGGATAGGAAAAATTAAGGGGAAAGTTAAAGCAGATCTACATCACTGTACTTCAAAAGAGATAAGCTAACAACAAAAGGATGATCAAAATTACAAAATATGTAGACAATAATTCTTACTCTAGGTTTGCAAATGGAAGATGCATGTCTTTGAGTTTGTTCTACCTATTTACTCACTTTTCCCTTGGTCAATGAGATTTATTCTATTGACATTTTTCATAAAATGCATTAAGCAATTCAGGTGTGAGGGATAAACATACAGAGGAAAATTCATAAGAAAAAGGTAAAATATTTATTTTTACACTAAATAGTTTGTTATGGTTGCATTACCTGAAAATGACCAGCGAGACGTCTATACTGTCCAAAAAGATATCCCATTTCTCGAGTACCAACACCCATTTCCTCTGATGGAAGGTCCTAATAGACATTCATCACAAGAATATACATGAAATAGGACTTGGATGTGGCACAGTTAAAAGATGTAGAAAAATAATATGCTAAGTTACCTTGTCAGGCCCTAGGTAGCGATACATCTCACTCATGAAACTTTGGCAAAATCGCATAATCTGTCAACTTATCAAAGTAACATTTAGTAATTATAAAACTACCAGAGATCAAACTGAATAATATGAAAATTTACCTCATTATCACTTTTTCCTTTTGGATCAAAATCACTTCCACCAGCTGCTCCTCCTAATTTGTATGGCGATAAGGCATTCTTTAAAGTCTGTAGAGAAGATTGTATTGTTAAACTAAAAGTGGACCAAAACAAAAATGCAACTCAGAATAAAAAAGAAAGGCTTCAAGATACACACTGTTACTCAACTAAACTCTACACCTTATTACGGAAAAAAAAAATATTTTGAATGAATGCAGGTTTTCTGTCTCAATCATTATATCTCCTAACATAAAGTAAATAGGTCACACAAGATCTATCCATGTTAGAAATACTTCGAGGATCTTGCCAATCTTCATATTAGGAAATATTTTAGAGGTATGCCATACAGTACTGCTTTTCACATTTTTAATTTACTGCCTTAAATTATATTAGGCAGATAAGAAATTGGAAGGTTTGCTTATCAATTGCACACAGCATACCAACATGTGCAGTAAAAACACATTGGTAGAAGAAATCAAACACACACGTAAAATAAATCAAACTCATGCATCCTATGTTAGTGTAATAGGTACCAACCAATTTTAGGCATCTAAGAAATCCATGTCGCAAAAGTCACATAAAGAGAGTATTTAAAAGAAGTCCAACACTAACCCTGCCCCCTCCGTATTCATTATGTGCTCTTACCATCTGTTTAATATCACTCTGGCATTTATTCTCTCTCTCTCTCTCTCTCTCTCTTAATGTTTTACTCCTACACCCTTGAGTTCTATATGGACATTGCATATGCAAGCACTCGTATTTGCTTATTTATTCTCTCATTTATTATGTGTTTGACATGTTAAAATCAGAAATACAGACAACTACTACCCCCTAATAGTGACATCAGATAATGTTAAAAGAATAATAAGAAAAGGAAAAGGTGGGTTCTACCATGGTGATGAAATGTAAAAAGTAAGTGTTTAACATACAGCCCAAATGTAGGGGGATTAACGATTACATGACTCCCCCACCTTGTCCACCCCCCCAAAAAAAAGGGAAGAAAATATTTTATATATGATGTGCATTCTTGTTGAGTAATAGCTCAAAGGATTAAAAAGGAAGTATATTAGCTTCCAATTCATGGAAACAAAAATGTGATGGCATTAAAAAAGGCTTAATTCTGCAGGATTTAAGTCATTACTTATAAGAAATAATGTTATATATATGAATACCAAAAATACTCATAATACCTGTTCAAAACCAAGGAACTTGGCAATACTTAAATTCATTGATGGATGAAAACGAATACCTCCCCTACATGGACCCATTGACTGGTTAAATTGTACCCTAAAGCCTCGATTTACATGTGTCTCACCCCTATCATCCACCCATGAAACTCGAAAAACAATCATTCGTTCAGGTTCCAACAAGCGCTCCATGATATTAACATATCTGAAACATGAGAATATTCATTAGACGCATCCAAAAATCATTTGCTGATAGATAAATACATAATTATAGCCATTGGAATAAAAGCACACCGAGAATTTTTTGCTATGACTCTTTCAAGGGCTTGAACTGCTTCCTGGACTGCCTGAATGAATTCAAACTCATGAGGATCCCTTTTTAGTGTAGCTTCAAGTATTGATCCTGCTGTTTTTGACATGGCAAGTTCAATTATAGAATTGTCAGACAATACCCAAAACATAAGTACCATCGTAAGAAAGAAGATAACTTCTTATCAACTCAACATACTATTTAGTGTGTAGATAACCAAAATGTTTTAGTTTCAAGAAATTGAATATATCAATTGTAAAATAGAAATTCTATCATACGAACAACAGAAATAAACTGAAATTTGCCAGAGTAATGACAATCTGAAGTCTGACTCTTCAATATCAGGAAAGGATAGAAAAACTAAAATAAGAACTGAAAGTATCTTTACTGTTCATGTATTCAGATTTGAATATTATGGGCCAGGTCCAGAGAATGTAGCACTGTTTAAGTATAAAGAAGGAGCTAACAAAATTGATCAGCGAGGCAGATTCCTATTATCCTATAAAATTGATAAACTGCGTCTTTCTTAAAATTCCAACATAATTTACATAAATATCTATTAAGAACTAATGACCACAATGTAAAATAAATTGGTAAAGAGCACACCAAGTGATATAATTCAACTATTTGAAAACACAGTATACGACCATCAACATATTCATAGACAGTGCTCAAAATATTATTTTTCCATGCCAGTCAATATACTGAGGTGGCCAACCTTTTACGTAAACGGGCTTGTCAACCACAATTTTATCTTTGGAGGCCATTTGAAGACGAAGAGCTTCTTTGTGAAGCAAACTGTTATTGTGTTCTTCCAGAGCACTCATTTGCATATTACGACTGCCCTCATTCCCATAAGGATTTCTTCTATGCTTTCGCCCATACTCCCTGCAGACAGAGCAGAAAATCCTAGGTGTTCCATCCTTCATATCTACAAAAGCCCATTTATAGGTGTCTGCCCATTCTTCTCTCCATCTTTTAACAACCTTTTTCTTCCTTTTCACTTGCTGGTTCTTGGACATATCTTGAGCATCATTAGAAAGTTGAGAAACCATTGCCATCTGCTTGCTCTCACCATGTTCTTCTGCGGAAGATTCCCGCATTGGTGCACCAATTAGAGTAGCGTTACCAAACGAAGGGTCATCATCCCCAGGTCCAATTTCTAAATCAATCTCCTCACCAAGTTCTCTCACAACCAAATTATGTCTCTGACTTTGCTGAATCAAAGCCATATCATCCATTACAGAATTCATCCCTACTACTCCACTGGTTGGCAACAACATTCAGCATGACAGCCCTCAAAGCCAATTTTAAATGATTTGCTTTCTGCAAAACAAATACATCAAATCACCAACTTTCCTATTTTAGAATTAACGGAACAAACAAACCAAACTCATCTACAAGACAAACACATGTCTGAATCGGTTGGCGCAATTGACTTGGAATAGAGATGGACAACATAAAGTACCCTACCACTCGAATAGACATCAAAAGAGTGGCACTGTCTAGGCACTCTTTAGTTCTTCAAAACAAAAATTAACAAAAATCTTAGACATGAACACCATTTCTAGTACGCAGACAACATTTAAATTGAATAAACTCTCTCAAAACTTCCCTCAACCCCATTCTAGCTAGCACCTACATCGGAGCTGACAATCATCCAAACCCCAAGGCCAGTGTCCACAAACACCACACCTGATGGAGCAAAAAAATATTTTTTTTTCCAGCAACCAACAAATGATAATTAAATTTGCAAAAATACCCAGAAGTTGAATTTGCCCACTGAGCTCAAATACCTTAAGAAATTGAACCAAAGTGACAGACTAGAAAAGTGGAGGTTTTGAGCATCTCGTGCAAGTGAGATCAAAGAGGGGAGATTGAAGCAGTAAAAGGAGGAAACTTTAATTCGAAATTGAGGTTAGAGAGTGGAGTTTGATGTGTGTGGAACAAAAACATAGCTGGGGAGTTTAATGATTGTTTCTGGAACTGTTTGTTTTGTTAGGTATTTCAGAAATCGAAGAAAGTGGGGGCAGTGAAGAGTGACGAGGATCTATATTTTTTCGGAAATAATTTTCACATATACTCTGTCAGATTATTTAAATTTTCAATGTTTTTTTAATTATTATAGAGCAATATTTTTCATTTAAAATAAATTAATTTATCTTCAAAATAAGAAAAATATTTTAGTACAATGAAGAAAAACAAATTTGCGTAGTTTTTAAAAACAATTGTAGGTAATTACTTTTAGTTAAGAGTATTAGTTTTATAAAAACTTTAATGAAAATTTTCGATTTTTTAGGTTGCAATTTTAATTTTAATGAAGAAATGATCTAAAATGATTTGAAGTTATTATAACTCATAAATATATGATTAATTATATATCAAAACACGATATTTTCATGGTAATTTTTTTTAATAATTAATTAGTTGCAGTCTTAGGAACATGATATCCAACATATTATTTTTAGAATAATGATATTTAGACTTTTAACAACATTTGAACATTGATTGGTCAAAAATTACTCATTATTATTGATTGTGAAGTAATTTTTGACCAATCATAGATTGACACGTAATTAATATTTAAATGTTATAAAAAAAATGTTGTCTAAATATCATTATCCTTATTTTTAATTACTCTCTTTCATTAGTTAAAACTTATTGAAACCATTCATAAAATAAAGTGTGCCATGAATAAAAATGTACGAGCTTTTTTTTAAGCTTTAAAATTTTAGAAAAAGCTAAAAACACATATCATTCTTCACTGGAATTTTGGTTTGAAATGTAATGAAATTTTGGTTTTAAAAAATATAATATTTTCATCAGTCTCGTATCATCTATACTTAGTATAAAGAGAATTAGTTATTTTGATATATATATATATATATATATATATATATATATATATATTCTTTTAATTTTACCTTTTAAATTATTATTTTAACTAAAATAATTATATTTTCATTTTTATCGTATAAATGACCATTAATCTAAATTTGATTATTGTTATAAATTAAAATAATTATTTTTCCACTTTATTACTTCATTAACTACATTTTTAAATTTAAACAATTATTTATAATAAAAAATATACAAATTATTTTTATTATAATTTTTTTTTTAAAAAAATATTTAATAATTTAATAAAATTTTACTAGAAAAATGAACAGGTAAGTAGTTGTTTCCACTAGTATTAATAAAAGCAATGTTATGTAGCACATTAGAATTTTCATAGAATATTTAAAATATGAAACTTTTATTATGTATTAATTTTTAATTAATATGATTTTTTTAACTACCCAACTCCCAAAGTGTTCTGATATTTTAACTAAAAAAATATAATTAGTAAGGAACTGGTTAATAATTATATATTTCTTACATTATATGATGTGTGTAGACATAGTAGATATGTGATCATCTTTCTCATATCTATCAATCTCCATTGACTGATTTTCTCACATTGGCAGAAAGAAGAAAGCATATTCAATTTCAATGCTAACCTTTTATTTATAATCTCAAGTTCGGGACAAGCATCAAGATGAGTTCAATAAGCCAAGGACACTTTTTCTACTTTTTCTTGGCAACAATGAAGATGTCTCTTCTGTTGTTAAACTAAATTTGATCCTCTAAATATCTTTCTTTTACTAAGCTTAATCTTTCTTATATATTTTTCAAGGAAATATGTTTTGGCAATAGTGCCATCCTAGCATTGACAATTTGACACAGCAGCAGCAATGATTTGGATTATTCAGTGAATGCAGACTTCCAGCCACGGTGCTAACTGGTTAAGATCAGCATTTGGATGCATTCAAAACTCGGCAATATGAACTTCTATACAGAGCCTTGATCAGTCATGGCTTGAGCAATGGTTAGAAAGGCAGATATTACTGCTCCATGCACCAGAGCCCTGACATAACAACAAGCAAATATTAAATCAGAGCTGCAAATTTAGAAGACATTTCAAGATGAATGTTACAAATCCATTGCAAGGAAACTACACCCACAAGAATCTACAGTTGCCATTAAAAGTTTCATTTTACTTTTTTGTATAAAAGAGTAATACAAGGATGGTTAATATATGTTTTAAGTTTTTTTACAATAGAAAAACACTGACTGCATCTCAGAAATTCACATATCTACTATGTTTATACCGGGGAGTGTTAATTTTGGGAATTAAAGTTTATGTAGTAGTCTTCATTGTTGTTGTAAGGTTAATGAAGAAAGCACTTACTCGGGACTTTCCTTTTGATAACCAAAATCAGTTGCAGCTTTGATAGCTCTCTGATAAGTCTGTTTCATTGCATCCTGCCCCAAGAAACAGGCAAATTTGAAGACAGAAGTTGACATAAAATTGTAACTTGTATGCCGTTTATGCATGTAAGACTTTAATTTAAAACCAACTAGCATTTAGTGAAGTTTTTCCCATTAAAATATAAAAAAGCCGCCCTCAAAAAATTGAGATACCCCCCTCCACTAATGTCTGTCAGACCAGATGAACCTATTAGTATCAGAATAAGCAATATACCAATATAAGCTATAATAAGCTTTGGTATCATGTCACATTTCAGTTTAAAATAATTTATATTAAGTGAAGTTGTCAAACAGATATATAAGTCACATTCTAAGCATTGAGGCAGACGATGTAGGATTTCCTAAAAATGTTTACAGAAGTGTGAGAGAAAAATTGTTAACTAAACATGAGTTAACTAAAAGAACACATTACAATGTATTCCTCTGCAAAGAAGAAACATAACTTATTTTAGGGAAAGTGTATCATTCTTTTCAAATAACTTAAGAATGAGATAAGTTCAATTGAATAGGAAGAGTCAATAAGAACAACATAGAACTAGACAACACCAAATCTAGCAACCATTTACAATCATTAAAAATGTAAATATCTAGTCTCATGCTTTAGATGTCAATTCTCATCATGAGTGTTAATATTAGAGATTCTACATCGACTAAATATATTATTAGGCAAGTCTTACTTTAAACCTGATTTTTTGGGGTGATTTAGCCCCAAACCACAAATATTAGGAAAACTATATGATTTGTAAGACCAATTGATTTCACCAAACTACCTGCAATTTAGATTCAAAGTCCTCCGGAGACCAGTGCATCAAACTGCATTCATGATTCAGTTCAAGTTCTCCAGCCACAACCTGCAAGCAAGTTAGCATGGAGAACAGAAGATTTAAGAAAGGCCCACACAAATCTCAAGGCTAATATTGATGTTGAAATTGAAGCTGTCATTGATTGAAAATAATACGAATTAAATGAGTTTAACCAATCCTATACACTTATCATCACGGTTTCAATCTGATGTTTTATATGGTGATATGAAAAACGCTCAAAATGAGCCTATAGTAATCCATAAGGATCATGTCAATTGTTGTGGTGCTAAATCATAGTCAAATGAAACCTTCGGGTTAATGATTATTAGTTTAACAAGACCAGATGTAAGTGCACCTCACCATTGTAGGGTCTCAATAAAGTCAAATAAACACAAACTCTTATGGACAGAGAGAGGCTGTTTCCAAGACTAACCGGGGACCATAGGTCGTAAAGAGAAGAAACTCATTGAGTCAAGTCTCGTGCTCGTCAATTTAACAAGTAACCACTAAATATTTGCATATAATGAAAGTTCAACAGGGACAAGTATTTATTAAACAATTAATATCCCAGAAAAAAGCAATCTAAGTGAAGGAAAAGGGTCTTAATTCATCACACAAAGACCCAACATTTGAAAATCACTCCATGTCATTTCCTGATTTTATACATCTTCAACCCAACTTTTGCCTAATAAACAGAATCTAATACATAACTAACTTTGCATCAATAATTTCAGTTAAGATTGCTATAATATAAATTTTCTGTTAAGGTAGCACTTCGTTCGTGGCAGTATTAGGAATGGCAGTGGCTGTAACCACCACCACTAGCACAATCATTAATGTCACTGTGTTTAGGGTGGGAATATGTAGCATTATACATAGAAAAACTAAAGCAAAAAACCCACCCCTCCAGCACCTGCAGCCATTGCAGGAGCAATGAGAACACTAGCCTTCCTCAAAATCTGAACTGCCTCAGGGGTACAAGGCATGTTTGAACCTAGGATTCAAAGTCAACAAGTCAATTCCACGTTGAAATGAAAAACAAGAAAATGAAGGCGGGGAGGGGGCAGCATGGGGCCAATATTGCATTTGCATCTTAAGAGAACAACTACCTTCAACTAGTACACGACAACCTGAATTGACCAAATTAATGGCATCAGATTGATTAATTTCGTTCTGTGAAGCACAGGCAAATGCAACATCACACCTTTCATTCCATGGCTTTGCTTCATCGTAATATTTGGACCGAGCATAGGTTTTTGAATAGTCTCTACACATTGTCAATTTATGAACAAGGACAGAAAAATTATACAAAATCGCAAAAGCATAAACAAACAACAGAAATTATACAAACCGCAAGCTTCTTTGCTGAGCTTTGATGTCTCTCAAAAATGATATTTTCATGTAGTCAAATCCATCTTCATCAACCAAATATCCTCTGGAATCTGACAAATGCTTTTGTTAAAAATACTCCTTAAAGAGACAGGACACACAAAGGTACTCAAAATTATAAGACAATGAGAATCCTAGACTTATTTACCAAGCACAAAATTTCATTTCTGCTAGAATAAAATAATACAGACTGCATCCTAGTACATGCAGTAAACCCCAATATTCATAAAAAAAATAAAATATTACCTGATACTGAAATAGGAAGAGCACCATAAGCAATTAGCTTTTCTAAAACATGCATTGCTATCTTTCCAGAACCACTCACAACACATCTACAAGAAATTATAAATTATAAATTATAATTTATGAAAATATTCCAGTATCATGAATGAGTGAAATCAAAGAAAGTAATAAATTTCACAATACATAATTGTCTTAAAAAAAACTAACTAGTTCGCAGAAGAAATTACTGAAAATGGGAGTTTCCAAGTCTCTAATATTATTGGAATTTTGAATTCAAGAAAAGAGGACTATCAACTTGAACAAAAAGATTCAAATCCTCATAAGGATACTTAATTAAAAAAATAGTGATGATCAGAAAGTTAGAAGCACCAAGATTGAACTTCAGTAGCAACAGTGTCTATGAAATGGTCTAAACTTAAATAGAAACCTTAATCCTTTAAGTTCTTTATTCATGTCAGCAAGCATGAGCTGGGCAAAGAAAACCTGCAGAAGCACATGGCAAATTAGATAATAATTTAATTACTTGAAATAATAGATGCAAAGAACCTTTTATGATCTTACACAGAATGCACTTTTATGTTACATGCCCTTTATTCTGAAAAGATGAGTTGGTGGTATGAGATTTTAGGCAATGATGGTTAGAGATTAGTCTTCTTTTATATTGAATATATGCACAAGAAATTGACAGGACCTGCCATAAAAGGCTATCTCATACAGAAATACCAAAACATAAAGGGACAGAAAATGAATGGCTACATGGAGTAGGTTTCATACGTAACCACTCAAATTTTCACATACATCGACAAAGAATAAGAATTAAATATTTCAAATTACCAGCCCGTAGCCAGTAGCTTCAGGTCGAAGACTGGAACCAGACCAAAATATTCTTGGCCCTGTAAAACTTCCCTGCATAAGTAAGGAATACACGTGAGAAATAGCCAGCAAAAAAGACCATAGTTTTCTTTTCTGCCATAAATGCTAACATGTTTGTAAACTGATTAGACATGTTACGCGTAGCACTATACATGATGGTTCCGTTCAAGATATGTAACATTCTTTTGTGCAAAGTAAAGCAATGATCCCAAGCCAATATAAAGGCAAAAAACAACCAGTTCTTTTACTGTTAGATTTGGCAATTAAGTCCATAGTTTGTCAATCTTGGTTAGAAACCAAGAGCAGCCAGTCCCAAAATCACCATATGGGATAGCACACAGAAAGACAAATGTTATTTTAAAAATTTAAATACAATTTGTAATTAAATGGTAAAAAATTAGAAATAAAAACAAAAATTAGGAATTATAACTAATAGTCGAAACAAATAGTCTTAGGCTAAGCACACACAACACAATAAACTAGACAAGTTAAAAAATAAAAGAAATATGTAAAGAGGTAAAGACTCCGGTTAGAACTTAGAAGACAAAAGAAAAAGGTAGGATAAAGAAAAATAAAAGACCAATGTCAATCTGATAGATGGAGAATAGAGAAAGCTAGGTTGGAGAGAGAGAACAGAACAAAAGGGTAGAACAGGCCTCAATTCTCCAAAAAGTCAGAAACAACAATGGAATTGACATCACAGCAGAGGGTTACCACAAATGCACATGTTTTCCACAGACCAAAGTGCTCTTTGCCTGTAATGCTATTAGATCTCATGTTTGTTCTACCTTATCAGAACAGAAATGTAGCTGTTCTTGTACAAGAAACCCTATGTTTCAAATATACATACTAAAATACAAAAAGTAAATATAAAAGTAAGACACCAGCATCAGAAACGGTGGTAGTGAGGGGTTTTCTTTACATCAACAGTTTGGGGTAATGGCTTCAAGTCATAGTCGTGACTCCTGGAACACCACTACATTACTATTGTACCAATATAGGGAGTTATTAATAACAACGGGGGAATAAGTTACATGGAACAAACAAGTTATGATGTTGGTTGTATCATAAATCATGTCTTTATATTAACCCTTCTTGATGGTTTTGACTATAAGATTTTCTTCAACTCTAGTGGTTAGGCTATCCACCACCATATCTACTCTGCCAGCAGGGGCTTCTGTAGATCTTCTTCATGCATACCCAACCCAACCCATTAGAACTTCTACTGGTCCTCTAAAGGATGAGAAAGAAATAAGGAAAAAATGTAAAGGCAATCTGCATCATTGTATGACAGGATAGACAGGAAAAAGGACCCAAAGGAAAATACAAGTGGACCCAAAGTTTGGCATGTGTATTTGAGGAGAGGCAAGAAAGGAAAAGAAAAGTATGAGGACGCTCGGTATTGAGAAAGTTAATGGATAAGGGGAAATACATGTGGGATAGAATATGAGAGTGGGGTGAGTGGGGAGAATCAGTTTTTTAGGGAAGCTTCTATTAGTGAGAACAAGAGGATTGTCTGTGTGAGGAGCTTGACTTTGGGATCCAGAGGGAAAGGGTTATTTACAAGGGTACTTCCAATATTTATTTATTTTCATTAATGATATTTTTTGCTGTTTGGACTTGTACATCATTGTGCTTCAAAGGAAATAAGCTAACGACTAAAGAGATTATGAAATTACAAATATGTAGAAAATAAGGCTTAGTCTAGGATCGCAAATGTAAGATGCATATCTCTTTGTTTGCTCTATCTATTCAATTTTTTAATGGCCATTAAGGTTTACTAAATGGTTTTCCAAAAAGTGCATCAAGGAACTCGGATCTGAGGGATAAGCATAGAGGGGGAAATATATAAGAAAAAAGTAAATTATTAATAATTTCTACCAAATAGTTAGGATTTGAGAACGTATGAATTACCTGAAAATGACCAGCTAGACGTCTATACTGTCCAAAAAGATACCCCATTTCTCGAGTACCAACACCCATTTCCTCGGATGGAAGGTCCTAATAATAGACATCCACCTCAAAAATACTTCATGAACTAGGCCTTGAATGTGAAAAGGCTAAATCCATAATGAAGAAAAGTATGCTTTTAGTTACCTTATCAGGCCCCAGGTAGCGATACATCTCACTCATGAAACTTTGGCAAAATCTCATGATCTATTAAAGTAACAATTAGTAATTATAAAACTAATTAAGTAGAGATTGAATTCAATAAATTGAGAATTCACCTCATTATCACTTTTTCCTTTTGGATCAAAATCGCTCCCACCAGCTGCTCCTCCCAATTTGTATGGTGATAAGGCATTCTTTAAAGTCTGTAGAGAAGGAGATGTCATATAAACTATAAAGTGGTCCAACACAGAAATCCTTGCTTACATATATACATCCTTGCTCAACCAAACTCAAGACATTGTATGGTTAGTATTTTAAGTGAATACAGGTTTTCTGTCCAATCATTATATTTCTTTACAAAATGTACATTGATCACACAATATAAAGGCATGTTAGAAACATTTCAAAGATATCCTTGATATTTATTCTCCCATATTTTAATGTATATATTCTCCTTTTAAAAGAAGGAAATAAAAGACAGACTACTATCACACAGTCCTAACAGTGACATCACATTCAATATTAAAAAAATAATAAAAAAGAAAAGGGTGGCTATACCATGGTAATGAAATGTAAAAAAGTCAGTGTGTAACATATCTCCCAAATAATAGATTAAAAATCTTCTGTGCATTCTTGTGGTAGACAAATAGCAAAAGAAGCACAAATTGCTTCCAAGTCATGGAAAAAATGTGATAGCATTAAAATAGAATAAATTGTACAGAAGTTAAGTCATTAGTCATGGGAAATAATGTAATATATGAATACCAAAATTACTCATAATACCTGTTCAAAACCAAGGAACTTGGCAACACTTAAATTCATTGATGGGTGAAAACGAATACCACCCCTACATGGACCCATTGACTGGTTATATTGTACCCTAAAGCCCCGATTTACATGTGTGACGCCCCTATCATCCACCCAAGAAACCCTAAAAACAATCACTCTTTCAGGTTCCAACAAGCGCTCCATGATGTTAACATAACTGAAATGTGAGAATATTGGTGAGATGAATCCAGTACTATAGCCTTGTGTTTATCATTTGTGTATAAAGAAATATAAAAAGATTAAGTATGTTTTTAGTTCTTGAACTTTGAAAAGAAATTGAAATTCATTTTCGTATGTGTATACAAAAATTACTCAAAATCCTTATTCGAAATTTTGATACATTTTGGTCCTCAAACTTTCAAAATGAATAAATATAGTCCTTTTAACTCAATTACGTTAAATTTTTTTTTATGTGTCAAATGCATTTCATGCTACCATTTTAGTTGTTTACACCGTTTTCCTCCTCAATGTCTATTGGGAAACGCATTTGGCAAGTCAAAAATTTTTAATATAATTGGGTTAAAAAAATTATATCCATTTATTTTTAAAGTTCAGAGACCAAAATGTATCAAAGTTTCGGACATAAAGAATTTTATTTTTGCATCAAAGTTTAAGAACTAAAAACATACTTAACCCAATATAAAATTATAGCATTTGAATAAAACACACCGACAGTTTTTTGCAATGACTCTTTCAAGGGCTTGAACTGCCTCCTGGACTGCTTGAATGAATTCAACCTCATGAGGGTCCCTTTTCAGAGTAGCTTCAAGAATTGATCCAGCCGTTTTTGACATGGCAACTTCAATTATAGAATTGTTAGACAATACTCAAGAAAATAAGCATGTTTATAAGAAAGATTACTTCTAATCAATTCCATATATTCCACATGTAGATAACCAATATTTTTCAAGAAATTGATTGTCAACTGTAAAACACAAAATCTATCACACAGTACAACGGAAATGAGCAGAAATTTACCGTGGTAGTGATAACACAAATCTTGATTGTCAGGTATCAAGATTACTTCTAATCAATGCCACACCATCAGTGTGTGGATAACCAACATATACTCATTTCAAGAAACTGATTGTCAACAGTAAAATACAAATTCTATCATTCAACAGTAGAAACGAGCTAAAATTTACCATAGTGGTAATAATACAAATCTTTATTGTTAGCTAATACAAATCTTGATAGTCAGATATCAAGATTACTTGTAATAAATTCCACGCATTATTTAGTGAGCAGATAACCAACATATACCCATTTCAAGAAATTGATTATGTCGACTGTAAAATACATATTATAGCACTCTGAACAACAAAAATAAGATGAAACTTACCATAATAACGATAAAACAAATCTTGATTGTTAGATAATGCACTTTTTGATTGTCAAATATTAAGAATATTTCCAATTAATCCCATAAACTCATCTCAAGAAATTGACTATGTCAACCGTAAATAAAAATTATATCACTCAGAAGGAAAGAAATGAGAAGAAACATACCATAATGATGATAATGCAATCTTGATTGTTAGATATATATGGTAATGATAGAAAAAAGAACTAAAATTATCTGAATCATTTACTCTGAGGTCAGGGATTAAGAACCAGATCCTCTGACACAGCATTATGTGAAAGGAGGAAACAGTAAGAGAAAAGGAGACGAACCCGAGAGAAAAATTTGAGAGTCTGAAAATGATCTATTCCGTTTCTAGTAGAAAATGAATTAACCCTATTGTCTGACTACAGCTGCAAATATACAAGGAAACTGTGTATGGTACACGGTTGCAGCTGTAGTTCAGTTGTAACAAGTTGAGCCACTAACTAAACAGTTAAACTGATCTGCTGGTTAATTCTATTGGCTAACAGAATGAGTGTGCACATACCATATTTTTAAGCTTACAACATACAACTCCAGGATACAGTCAGCATACAGATACAGTTGTAAACACTTGAAGAGCTTACATTTCAACATAAACAAAATGTAAAATTAATATTATATTATTCAGTAAGAAAAGGAGACAGCAAGAATTTGAAATTAAAAGTGTCCAGGGAAACTAAGTTTTGCAAAGCAACCATTAAACCAGTGGACGGAACAAAATAAAATTAATAATATGGTTGTATACCACAGGAAGCATAGTAGTTCACAATAACATTCAGATCTATCTAACAAACAACACAAGGCTTGCATTTCATGAACTAAAGATCATTTGAAATGTTGAATGCAGAAGTGAAGCATATTGAAACACAACTAACAAATATATTTTTTTATAAAACTAGGACCGGAAAATAAAATGAATAGGGTAAGGGCACAACAGATAGTTCAAGTCAACTATTACAAAGCAGAATATACAACCATTAACATCTAAAGAATAAAAATATTATCTGTACATGACAGTTATTGCAGCATTCTGAGATAGCCAACCTTTTACATAAACAGGCTTGTCAACCACAATTTTATCTTTGGAGGCCATTTGAAGACGAAGAGCCTCTTTGTGAAGCAAACTATTATTGTGTTCTTCCAAGGCACTCATCTGCATGTTTCGGCTGCCCTCATTCCCATAAGGATTTCTTCTATGCTTCCGGCCATACTCCCTGCAGACAGAGCAGAAAATCCTAGGTGTCCCTTCCTTCACATCAACATAAGCCCATTTATAGGTGTCTGCCCATTCTTCTCTCCATCTTTTGACAACCTTTTTCTTCCTTTTCACCTGTTGGTTCTTGGACATATCTTGAGAATCATTACGAATTTGAGAAACCATCCCCATCTGCTTGCTCTCACCATGTTCTTCAGCAGAGGACTCCCGCATTGGTGCACCAATTAGAGCACCATTACCAAATGAAGGGTCATCCTCCCCAGGTCCAATTTCCAAATCAATCTCCTCACCAAGTTCTCTCACAACCAAGTGATGTCGCTGGCTTTGCTGAATTAAAGTCATATCATCCATTGAAGAATTCATCCCTATTACTCCACTCATAGGCAACAACATTCAGCATGACAGCCCTCTCAACGAACTAAAAAAGCTTTCTGTCAAAACAAAGACATCAAATCACCAATTTACCTATTTAAGAGTTAATGGATGAAACAACCAAAACTCATTTACAGGATAACAATATGCTAGACTGCACAGCACAATTGAATTGGATTAGACCCACGACATCAACTAACCTACAACGCGAAGAAATCAAAACAGTGATACTGTCTGGGCCAGTCTTCAGCTCTCCAAAACCGCAATTAACTCAAAAATCCCAAATATGAACATCATTTCTTGTAATCAGGCAACATTTAAGAAACTCTCTCAAAACTTCACTCAACCATTTAAATTGACAACCTTTTCAACCCCAAGGCACAGCATGAACCTCAGAATCCTCCCAAATACAAAAGGCGATAGTCCACAAACTCCACAAGTTATGGAGAAAAAAAAAAAACCTTTTTTACGCCAACGACCCACAAATGATAATTAAATTTGCAGAAATACTCAGAACTTGAAATTGACCGCTGAACTTCAAATACCTTAAGAAATTTAACGAAAACGACAGACTCAAAAGGCGCAAGTTTTGAGCATCTCGTGGTTGGAGTGAGATCAAACAGCGAGTTTAAAACAGTGAAAGAAAGAAACTTTTATTCCAAATTGAGGTTGGAGAGTGGAGTGGGATGATGGGTGGAACAAAAACGTAGTTGGGAGTTCAATGATTGTTTCTGGGACTGTTTGTTTTGCTGGGAATTTCATAAACCAAAGAAAGTGGGACGAGTGAGGAGTGACGAGGATGAACGCATCATCACCATCATCATGTATGGATGGTGATGTTATGTGATGTGATATGTTGTGGATTGTGCGTGTGATCATCATCCATCAGCGTGCAAAGTGCCGCGATCGTGATGTGATTCCAAAAGAAGGTAGAATTCTATCCTAACGGAGATTGACACACGTAATAGGATCGGCCATCGATGAATTTTTAAAATCAGCATGCATGTTTCATACGAAGTAAAAGAATTTTCGGACAAATAAATGCTTTTTTTTTTTCAGAAATGTTTTTCCAGTGAAATAACTTTCTTATTTTTTTTCAAATTTTTATTACTGATAAATAATTTTTACATGGTGTATGAGAATATTTAATATCAAAAAAATTATTTTAAAATAAGCAAAATCATTTTTTAACTCTACCACAATTGTAATGAAAAAGAGTAAAAAGTTTCAACGAACAGTTTATTTTGTAACTTAGAGCTTATTGAGACATTATGATTCATAAAATTTATAAAACATTTTTTAAGATAATTAAATGGAGAGAGCATTCTATATTATTATTAGTTCAATGTGGATACCTAATTTATGTGGGTAAATAAAAAATTGAGAAATAAAAGGAGAAAAGGAGTAAGAAAAATTATACTTTGATACATGAATAAACTACTAACTAATAAAAGTATTGAATGAAATTAATTTTTAAGATTTATAGAACTATAAAAACAAATGCTGTTATATCTTCAATCAAATACAAAAAATGATTAAATTGTTTTTTGAAATAAATAATATAACAGAATAATCCTTGAACTATAAATTGCTACTCAATTTTCTACTTTATTTTAACTATGCAAATCTCATATTTCAACATTTTTAACATTTCATAAAAAACATAATTTCATTTCTAGGAGAAACAATTGTTCAAAAGTGAAATGTATCAAACCAAAGTTGAATTAAATAGCCAGTTTATTGTATAATAAGATGGAAAAAATAAATAAATAAAACTGATGCAATTAAATTGAATGAGTTATTCTAGAATTTAATTTCAATTTAATCACTCTTATCTTTTGACCCATTAAATTAATGTACGAACAGAAGTTTAACCAAGAAAAACAGCAGAAAATTATGCTCGTATTTAAAATTTGAATCATACTTAACCCACGACTTAAATATTAAGCTTTTATAAAATGAATATTGTGATTTTAGTCAGTGTAAAAAATTTCGTTTACATTTTGCCTCTGAAAACTTTAAAACTAATAAATCTTTCAGATTTTTTTTAAGGATTAAATGCTGTTATTGATAATAAAGATCATGAAGAAAATTAGAAGTTTTTGAGAGATAAACTAAAGCTGGGTTAATTTGTTAAACGAAATAAAATGATATACATTTATCAAGACAAAAACAAAACGATGGATAGCCTGAGCTAAAAAAAAATATGGCAGACCTATAGGCAATACCAAAATAGACAAAATTTCATTTATACACAGATAGATGGCTCTACACAAAAATTCATCTAAACTGCACATCGTATGTCTCCCAAAAGTTCTTAACCTTGATGAACAAGCTTCTGTTTTATCAATATAGTACTCTTGCACTCTCATCATTTATTATACGAGTTTGCAAAGTCCGTGATCCTTCGTTTAATATTCTGCAAAAAAGCGAGAACAAAGAAGCAATAAAACAAAGCAATTATGAGAGAAGACAAAAATGTTTATTATTTAATAAAAAGAAGAAATATAGAACTTTGAATCCAAAAACGACAATCAATGCTAATTTGTTCCTTAAGTTTACGTGAATCAGTTAACTTCAAGATGAATTTATCCTTCTTTGTTAATTTAGTTCCTGTCAACTTCATGAAAAATTTAGACTCTTAAGTTAGTCAATTTCTAATAGGAGATCTACTTTGCCACGAGATTGACATAGTCAAGGATTAAATAGTGTGTGTGTGTGTACGCAAAATTTCAGGACCAAATCAATATTATAGGTTGATACTTTCGAAGATGAAATTGTATATTCACTGTAAAAGTAAAGTTCTAAATCAAAGTTATAGAAAATGTAAATAATTACCTCCAATTCCAAATGAAGAACAACAAATATTTTCTTCAACCTCTTGTGTCTCTGCAATTCCATCATGCTCACAAGTTAAAAAGAAATATTAATATATACAAGGAGGGTTATACAAATAAGGTAACACATGAATGATGCACTAGGAGAAAAAAAAACTCCAATATCCTAAACACAAATTCTTAAGCAAAAGATAAATCACTAATTAATTTAATGTTAAACTCAACTAAAATTACATCAAGTCGAACTAGGGAACTGGCAGTCAGTTACCACTGCTGTTAATGCAATAAAGGTTGCCATTTAATATAATAAGACGAACCAGATAAAGACATCCACGTCAACTAGGGTATTAATTTTATCGTGTACAATCACTTTAAATAAACACAAATTCCTTCAAGATTGTCGTATGTGTGATTTAGAGAGTACAAATATTTTCAAAGACTATATCATCCCAACAGAAAGGTAAATGAATGAGATTATATAGAAGTAGTTTAAGCGTGTAAGTTTTTTGAGAAACTGTTAAATGCAGACAATCATGTATTAAAACATGATTTGTTCAACATTTGCACTCTGCCACAACTATACAAAATACTGCACCCATTGAATGGAGAAAAATAGAACATACCGGTTCACAGTGTTGAAAGGATTCCTTCAGCTGCCCCAGAAGTTCATAATATCTATCCGTATCCCTGGTTTTAGCATGTTCTAAATCATCACCCAGTTTCTGAAACTCGTCCCTATAAATTATGGGTAGAGATGTTAAACAGAATATCGAACAGGTGATCAAACTAAATGTCTAAGAGAAGAAGCAATGAAACCTTGATTTTTGAAAGGGCATTTACCTGTAACTATCCAAAATCTTGTGCAAGGAATTGTAACTATCATATTTGTCTCGGAATTCCTCGACATATTCTTTATATCTAGCATTGCATAGGAAAAAATGTATCAGATGCCAAAAAGAGCAAGTGCAAACTCGAGGAGTACCCTATCACAACATGAACTACTCAAACAACAATATAATTAAAAAAGCTTAAGAATAATTGCTTACTGAGAAAAACTCCTTATTGGACCCTTCAATTCAGGCTCATCCTTTTCGTACTTTGAATAAGAGCAACTATTTTCATCTGAAGATGACTCTCTCTTCTTTTGATCACTATGATTTCTATCAGCAAACACAGAATCCTTTCCTCCGTCAGCCATATCTTCCACTGAATTAGATGTTTGCCTTTTGCTTTCTTTCCCAGGGTAGAAAACTATTCCCCCTTTACCATCTTGTTGTTTAGATGCATTTGCAGGTACTCCTCTATTGCTTTCACTGCGACCTTCCAAGTCAGTATCTCGACTCACCCCAGATTCATTATTTCTATATTTACTACTCGTTTCTACCAATTTGTTTTGAGATCCAACTTCTGAGTTATCAGCTTTCAAATGTTGCGAATGAGTCTGCATAACTCTAGAACGAGACTTTGTTGAATCCTCAAAATGATTATCTGAGTTCTTTTTGTAAGTGCTGTCCAAATTACTGGGAAAACCAGAATTTACAAAGGCTGAGGACTGTTTTCCTGAATCTGAATTTGCCTTCAATGATGGTTTTACTCTAGTGATATCCAAATTCCTATCCTCTGACGTGTTTGCTTTCTTTTCCAACTGTTTAAAGGAATCTTTTCGTTCAAATTGCTTTGCAACATGAGTTTCATCTGGAGTGGACTCACGAAGTTCACCCAACTCCAAATCTGAAAGCTCTCTTTGGAGAGAGACACCTTGCCCATTAGTTACAGGGGATTGATCAAGAATCCTTCTGTCGCTTTCCTTAGGTGATGTCCCCAAGTGAGACTGTGTACTTTGCCGGCGCTCCCTTGATTTGCCAACCATTTCACCTTGTTCTTGGTAATGAGAATCCATAAATAGAGGCTCTTTACTTCCATTACTACCATCCCTGGAATTCCTTGAAACCTTTTTCTCAGTGGCATTAATATCTTCATTTGATGCATCTTTATGAGATTTATCTTTCTGCACAGAAGAAGCTTCACGGGCAGGGAAGTCATTTGCTGAGTGTTTTTTGCTGTGCCTTACACTTTCACCTTGTTTGTCTGATTTTTCCCATGAGTAGGAAGGGTTTTCCAAAGGGGTTTGAGCTGAGGACTTCTGTGGAAAATCTGAACTAGATTTTCCAGGAAATGCTCGATTGGGTCCCTTTTGTAAGCCAACACTCAAATTTGCTTGTCTGTCAGCTCTATTCAACACTGATACACTAGGTCCCTTACCAATGTCTTCAGTAAATTCATAAGGAGACAAGTTCCGAGAATTTTTTAATGTCTGTGCATCAATACTGGGAGACAATTCTGCTTTCAACCTCTTTGCAGACTTCTCATCTACATTCTTCACATCAGAAACCCTCTTATGTTTACCTTTAGAGAACCTGTCCGAGCTGTCAGACTGTTCATGCCTAGAGCTATCTTTAACTTCATTTTCTTTTTCATTAAACAAACTCACTATATACTTTTGGCGTTCCTGGAGTTGATCATAGTCAATTGAAAATGGTCTTGTCTCTTCTGCATATTTTCCACCTTTATTTGGAATGGTAGCTGGAGGTAGATCCAATTCAGCTTCTGGTTCCTCAGGTAAGTCCTTTTCAATTTCAATTGGATCAGATTCATTACCATCCTGCTTCTCATCAACCTCATTCTGCATTGATCTTCCATCAGGAGATTTTCCTTGAATGGGTAAGGGCATCCTTTGATCAGAGACTTCGGCCTTTTGTTTTGACTCTTTCTCATCATCACTAGTCATAATATCTACATCCTCATCAGAACCCTCCAGTCCCTCCTTGCTGCTAGAAGATGCATCACTTTCACTGTCACTACTACTCCCGCTCCCTGATCCGGCAGGACTTCTGCTCCTACTGTGGCTTCCACTGTCACTGCCACTATCACTGCTGTCACTATCACTGTCACTGTCGCTACCACTATCACTTGAGCTGCCTGCCTGGCCTTCACTGTGATCAGAACCTTTTTTGTCACCAAGAATATCAGGTGAAGTATGTTGGGCATCAATTTTTTCCAAGCTGTTTGTATCTTCTACTTTGGATTTTACATTAACCATTTCCTCCATATCAACACTTGGAACTTTTTCTTCAGATCCTCCCTGCGGGGCTGATGTCTGATCATGAAACTCTTCACGAGTAGGAATCTGGCTGTGACTATCATCAGGAGAACTGTACCAAAAAATATACACCTTAAATACACGAAGGGACCCACAAAAGTGAGATACTTGTTGTACTGGTCTATTTAAGATTTAAAAAATAAAAAAATAAAATAAAAGGCACCTTCCACTTTCGATCTGAGGCTTATTTAAGTTTTCAGAACCCACTTCCGGTTTCAATATATACCTTCCTGGAGCTTGATATTTTGCAATCTGAACATCGACATTTAATGAAATATTAGACAAGAGTATCATAAAACAATAGCCTCAAAAAAAATCCACTACTTACCTTTTTTATAATTGGCTCAATTTTCTTTATGGAATTCGGAAGTGTATCTCCAACAGCTTTCTCCAAAGCCTATAAATAAGGGGGGAGGCAGTTCGGAAGATAAATTAGATGAATCAGAGTTAGAGAAATTAAAAATAAGCCTAAGAAGAATCAATTTCTGGATCCTCTACAGCACCTTCAATGTCATTCCACTAGGTTTATCCTTTAGAAGAGAAATTAGCATGCCCTGCATATCTGCTGGTTTAGACCCATTAGGTCCCTTGCCTCCTGGTGTGTTCCTCACAGCATTGTTTGTCCTGGTAGAGATTTCTTTCTCAGAGACAACATTAGTATCTTGTTTACCTGTCATTTGTACGGGCATAGCATCCTCAAAGCTCTTAGACATATTTGCAACTACCAGTGGGGAGGAAGCAGCAGCAAAAGGATCTGGTGGAGACGGAAGAGGAGAGGAATGTTTGCCCTTGGTATTGGTATTAGTAGAAGTCAATCCAGATCTATGGGAAGATTTTCGGGGTCCACCAACTATTAAAAAAAATCCCATACACTACAGATAAATTACATGAGCTAACAGAAATTTATAAGGAAGGTTTCAATACTGGCAAGTGATGCTATCTCGAGATTGATTGAAACTAGGTTGGAAAGATGTAAACTTCAATCACCTTGAAGGGTTTCCACTTTTCTTTTCTTAAGTGCAGCAGCCTCTTTCTTCTTACTGTAATTCTTCCATGTTGTAGCTGGACAAGGGAAGTACAAGGCTATTTTTAAAAAATAGTCAAATATAAATTTTATTAAACTAAAGACTGTAAAAATGAAAAGCCTTGGCAGAAGAAAATAGAGTGGTGATAAGCATGTAATCATGCTCAATATATATATATATATATATATATATATATATATATATATATATATATATATATATATATATACATATATATATATATATATATATATTAACTCTACTTACTCATCTCAATGAAATAAGAAAATAACAATACTCTGAAAATATTACAGCAAAAATATACAAGAAACCAAAGAAAAATACAAGAAACAAAGAAAAGTTACCCTCAACAGCTGCTAATTCCTTTATCTGACTTTTCATAGGCGGGTTCCCTGGCTCTAAGACAATGGCTCTGTTGGAAACAACACAAATAAATGAAAAACTGGCCAAAAGAAGAAAACAGGGTGGGGGGAAGAGGATGAATACACCATAAACAATCACTGTGTGGAATAAAAGAAGAAAAATCATTGAATCACAAGAAGTATCTAATCAGCCAATTTGGAAAAGAAACAGATGAGTTGATTAATTTTAACAATAGAAATAGAGTATGCACTGAACCAAGAACCTCTGTTACATTTGGCTGAGTATAATGCCAACAACAGTTCATTTACTTTTTTAAGAAAAATGTTGTGTTGAGACTATGCATGTACTCTAATTTAGGTTAGAATATTTTCTATTTCCTGTACATATTCCAGAAGTATTTTGTAATTATTATAATATATTGTACAGCCATATTTCCTGCCTTCTAATTATTAGGGTTAGCCAACATATTAACATTAGAGCTTGAATATTTTGAATCACAGAATAATATGCGAAAAACATTCCTCATATTTCAAGCAAATAAAGCTTTAACAGAATGTTGGTGTCATTGTATGTCGTAAGGTTACATAATCGAATAGTACAAGGGCAGGAAAAAGACAGATTAACATCAACTCGCATCCTTGGATCTGAACCAAGAATCAAGAAGATTGCAAAGCCAAGAGGAAAGGATATGATGAAACCTCCCTAAACTCCAGGTATTCAAGACTCTCAAAAGTCAGTCCAACCCCTACAATTATATTACTCTTCCTCCCTCACCCCTATTATTTTGGTTCAAGCTCCCGTTCAACAAATTATTTAGAAGCTCCACCAAACTGAGCGCTGCAAGACAACCGAACTGCTGTGTGGTAAATAGCAAACTGAACCAGAATCTGTTCCCCCTATGCTCACATTTATTGTTTGCCTATAATACAAATTCAATCCGCTATGGATATTTACAATGTAGAGCTTGTAAAGGATAGGGCAATTCTCACCACACTTGGTTTTAAGGTTGAGTAAGACCTAACCAAATTCAAGATGGTACCGCAGTCTATCACAGATATGATAGTGGGTCAAAAGTTCTACCTAACCAGACAGCTTTACTCGGGCAATATTAAAAAAAATCTACTTAGCCCTGAAGCTTTATTAGAACAATCTACTTTGTCACCTGGTGCAATAAATCTTCACACTTTAGATGTCAAAATTCTAATCCGAATGAGGCATGTGTATGTCGAGATCTCACCTCTATTATAGTTGACTCACGGGTATTGAAGAGCACACAAAATGGAAAAAAGCCAATAATCTATTATACCACATAGCGAATAGCCTCGAATTAGAGTGAAAGTCACAGTGGTTCAAATATATGATAAATATCAATTACATATGTAATAAAAAAATCATGTACACAAATAAAAATAAAATGAATAAAAAAATTATTGATATTATATCAACTGTTCAAATGCCTGAAGACTCGCTGATGATGACAAGAGAATGCAGGTTGCATGCCAAAATCACAACGACCGTGACAGCCACAATAGCAAACAGAATCATAATTTTGGATCCAAGGAATCCCTGATGCAATAGCCGTAAAACGTTGTTGTAATGGATATTTATAAACACTGTAGAGCTTATAAATGCTTGAGCTATTTTATCAACAGACAGTAGATATTAATGTTAGTTTTTGTTAGCGGGAGGACTCAAACCTACAACTTATCCCTCCCTCTCTTCCACTTTTAGCTCAGAGTCAACCTTATATCCCCTTATAAAGGGTTGAGCAATTCTTGCTTCATGAACTAAATTTTAGGATCGAGTTCAGTCCAACCCTAATTCAATAACATCTACTATCAAAGCCCATAACTCATCTTACGAGTTCCTTGTATTTAATAAATAGCAATAGAAATCTGAAAGAAATAAAAGGTGTAGCAACCATAGATAAGACTTAACAAAAAACTAAGCAAAAAGAGTTCAAAACTCTAGCTTCAACATTATTACCCTAGTGGTTGTTTGAAATTTGGACTTGGACCCTCTAATGATTAAGAGTGACACATAATTAATCATGCATGAGGCTCTAACATCAACCATTAATTTGCCACCAATAACTGATATTGCTTACTTTACACTAAAAAGTGAATTGCTGACTTTAGAGAACCAAAACCTATGTATCAATTGACTTTTATTGCATACCTTCAAATTCTGAAAATACTTTAATAGATTGCTCCACGAGATACCATAGAACAAACATATTATGCAAACAAAATGCAACAATAACAAATTAATAAGAAAAAATACGAAAGATCACTGAAAAGATAAGGTTTTCAAAGGTAAGTGCATAATACGAAGTTCATGAGGCAAAGAGTAAGGAATATCCTCAATTATGGCTACATACTTGCGAGACTTCATTTTGCGTTCAGCTTCCTCTGACCGCCTTTTGACGTGATTCTTGGTCGACTCGTCCAAGATACGCTGCACATTCAGTTTGCGCCAGGCACACCCAGATTCAACAAGCAAACCATTACCATCTTCGCCACTCCTCCGCTCTTCGTAAATATCACAGAGGTCACCCAATTCCCTTGACCACGTAAACCTGTACTCCTTCCCACCAACATCTATAATCTGTCACAAATAAAACAGTCATTCCAAACTACTAATCAAAAATCGCTTGACAAAAACCCAAAAGCACAGAAACAGAAGACAAAAGTAACCTGATTTCACTCTCGAATAGAAACAACATTGGTAAGTTTAAAAGTCGGTCATTTAGCATATGTCATTGCAAACTTTAGCAAATTAGGAACACAAATACACAATTAAACAAACAGACCCTCCGACTTCCTAGTAGCACTATCATTACAACACTGTTCAAAATGAAGTAATGCTGATACAGATTTAAAATCAGTAAAATTCAATTTCCGTGAATGAATTTCACAAAAATTCACAGTATGCATACATTTCACAATAACCATAGACGTATAATTTCAAATTCACATTCTGTTTTGAATTATGAATACGCGGTTACCCTAGTCTATATTGCCATTACTCTTCATAACGTTTGCCTTTTTACTCCGAATAAACTTAAATGAGCATAACTAACAGCCAACAAAAATGAATAAACAAACACTTTAAAGTTCGATTCGATGCAATAACCAGTCGAATGCTGAAAACCAAACAAGTAGAGCGCAAAGCGTTACGTTTCCGCTGTGAGGATTGGGGCCGAACTTCATACGCGCAGTGCCGCCCTGTGACTCCACGCGCCTGATCTCCTCCACGAGGTCGGGTGCAAGCCGTATGATCATCGAGAATGCAAGCGGGTTGCTACCAGAGGTCAGGCTGAAAGTCTCCTCCACCGCTGCCGTCGATGCCGTCTCCTTCGCGGCGTTGCGGGAGGATGGGCCGAGGGAGAGGCGGCCTCCTGGAGCGGATGAACGCTGAGGCGCCGGAGGAGGAGGGAAGGAGCGGCGGTTGGAGCCGCCGCGGCCGAGCTTGGAGGAGGCGCCGCCGTACATGTCGGGATTGCCGGTTGCGTTATTTCGCCTCCGAGATGTCTGTTATGATGATGATGGAACGCACCACTATGCTATAAAAAAAATTGAAAATACCACAACAAATAATAATAGAATTATTTATATTTTCAAATTTTCTATCACTCTTTCTCTTTCTTTCACTTACACCAATGCCTTTATCATTTGGATATTTTTTTCTTTTACCCTAATTTGCTTTGGGGAGGCAAAATTTCACTTGCTTGCATCTTTCATTGTAATTAATTATAAAGATTGTATATTGCATTTTTATTGAATAAAAATAAAAGAAAACTATGAAAGTAGAAGTCATATGTATGGATAATTCATGTAACATGAAATTTCTTAAAATTATCTTTAGTGGAAAAATATAGTATTTAACTTTTAAATGAAAAAATTACTAAAAATAATTTTCTTCCTTTATTTTTTCTCTTAAATAGTAAGTGTTCCTTCAAAAAATTATATTTTCCCTTTTTTCATAGTTATTGCTTTTCCAAAAAAAAAAAACAAGAATCTATGTCTCAATCACTCTTGTTCAATTTTCTTTTTCTATTTAACTTCAACCATAACAAACTCATATTAACTTTAAAGAGTGAGATTTAGTTCAATTTTCCCAATTGGATGATGGAGTACTTTTCTTTCTTGTAAACATCAAAACTATTTGTTAGCTTTAAATGATAATTTGAATTTATAAATATCATTGTTAGTTTTATTGATTTTGTGATTTTGGGTTGTTAGTGTCTAAAGAGAGGAAAAGATAAAAATAAATTAAGATGTTATAGAAAAATATGGTATGAGAATCATGATGGACAAAGGAAGAAAGTTTAGTGGAAATAAAACGTTGAGAAGAAAATGGTTACAATAATTTATATATATATTAAAATGTGTGGTATATAATAATTAGATTGTTACTTTGTCTCATTCCACCTCTCATTTCAACTCAATTAAGGGGATTTGATGATTTATATGAGTTAAGATAAAAGATAAAAAATAAAAAGAGTTATGCAGTCAAACTAATTTTGTAAACTATAAATTTATCTTTTAGAAAAATATATTTACTAAAAATATCTTTATGCACATAAAAGAATATTTATTTGACCCAAATACTAAATATAATCTATGCACATTTCTTTCAAAAAATAATAAATAAAAAAGTAAAGTTTTCTTAGAAAAAAACTTTTTCATATACAATTTTAAGTAGAATAGAAAAAAATGAAATTGTATTATTCATAAAACTATTTTGGTTTACGAAGATGGCAAGTTTTATTTTACCTCACTTATATAATAAAGTATTTGTGAACATTTCAGATAATTTCATAAATGTCATCACTTTAACTTTTAAGATAATTTTATCAATGTGACAACAAGATATTCACGATAATTTCAAAAGAGAAAATTATTAAAGATCATAAAAAAATTTGCGAGTACAGATATCTGCGGATAAAATCTATGACGAAAAGTTACTATCCACTAATATTTACTATTTGCAAGTAACGGGTAACAAGTATTTTGATACTCACTTCTAAACGGGTTGGGTGTGTTTCAATACTCGTCTAACAGTACTTTACTTTGAGTGTGGACTGGAATGAATTTGACGTCGTTTAATGCACTGACCGATGTCAATATACTCATACCGATGTCGTTAAGTGTATAGGCTAACGTTAAATTTAGTTTTTTTTTAATTCATTCATTTTTCCTAATTTTACTACACTTGAAAATCAAAAAATCAGTTTTTCCAATACATATATATCCAAAATTCATTTACTCGCAATTGAAACCATATCAAAACTAAAAACTAAAGCCATCAATATCAAAACAAAAAGAACTTAAAGAAAAGTAAACTATTCTAGCCTAATTAAATTTTTTATTAAGATATTATGCTCATTCTTGTCTTAGCTTCCTTATTGTGGCATTTGTCAATGAAAATAAATTGTTAAATTGATGAAAAATCAAGGAAATTTTTCTATTATTTTCATTCTAATGTGTAAAGTTGATTGAGATTTGTAAGATTTCAAATATAAATTATTACCTCAATCCAATCTTGTATGATTCTTGCTCGGATGATTGTCTTCATCCATGACATGATTGCGTACTCACATGCCCAGAAATTTGTCTGCTTCTTATAGTAAACATGGGAAAGAAAATAATAAAATACGATGGTTTAATTTTAACTACAAAAATTAATAAGTTGAAAATCAATGAATTTCAACCTTGGGATAGACTATTTCAATTTGTTGTCCTCTAGTCCTACCCCTGGCTCTAAACAAATTTGAAACATTTGAAACATTAAAAACATAAGTTAGTATATTAATATTATAATGAATTGAAATGTTTCATCAATCCTTCACATCAAGTTGGTCCTTAAGAAAAATAACACCTCAACTTCTAACGATCTTATTATCAACTAGATCCCAATATTTATAACCAAAATCATCCCAACCATAGCTAAGGAAGATGCACTGTTTAGACTTTCCATCAAGCTTTGATCTTTCATCTTTAAGAATGAGAACAAATGCTTCGCAACCAAACAAACTCCAATGATTATAAGAAACGTCTTTCCCCTTCCATACCCTCTTAGGAACATCACCATCAAAAGGAATGGCTGGTGAAAGGTTAATCGAGTCCATTACAGTTCTTAATGCCTCACCCACAAAACTTTAGGCAATTTTGCATGGGAGTATGCATCTGATTCTATCATTATTTGTGTGGTTCATTTTCTCCACAACTTCATTATGATGGGGTATCTTTGGAATTGTCTTTTCAAGATTGATGTCTTGCTCTATGCAATAATGCTCAAAAGGATCCTTGTACTCACCACCATTGTCTACTTTAACATATTTCAATAGTGTATTTATTTCTCTTTCAACACTTGCATGTAAATGCTTAAACACATCGAGTACTTGGTCTTTGGATTTAAAAATTTAAGCTCAAACATTTCTATAATGGTCATCAATAGGTGACAAAGTAAAAAGCAACCATAAATTGATATATCATTCATAATGCAAACATCAATGTGAGTTAAATGTAGGACAAATGGTCTTCAACGTGGATGATAAGTGAGAAAAAAAGCTTTGTGTTGCTTACCAAAAAAACAATCAGAACAAGTTTCAAGAAATGTACCTTTAACAGAAAGCAACCCCTGTTTTGAAAGAGTAACAAGGCCCTTCTCACTCAAGTGACCAGGGTGTTTATGCTATAGTTCTTTGAAACAATCCTGAATTACATTTGCTTAAGGTGTATAAAACTTTGTTGATGTCCAATAAAGAGTATTTTGTTTTTCTCCTTTTGTTACCACCATGTTATCTTTAGTGTATATCCATTTTCCATCATCGAAGAAATTATAATAACCATTTCCATCAAGTACCTAGACAAAGATCAGGCCGAGGTAAACATTTAGGATGTGTATGACGTTCTTCAAATGCAACTTGCAATTGATATTAGTCTCCAACTAAATATCTCCAACGCCAACAACCATGTTTACCCCTTGGTTTTCCATCTTCACATGCCCAAAATATTTAGTAATATAGGATGTGAAGTAATCACAATGTGGTGTAACATGAAATGAGGCAACAAAGTCAACAAGTCATTCATACTCCTGGTTGGTAAGATGTCATCTTCATAAACATTGACAACTTCACCACCAAACACAACTGCAGTAATGGTTTTATCTTTATCTTCTGTTCTATTGTAATTATTTCTTTTATCCCTTGATTTCTTTCACTTAAGGAACTTACACTCTTTAATCATGTGTCTCAACTTATTACAATGGAAACATGTGATGTCTTTCTTTGGCCTTGACTTCCATGTAGACATGCTATGATCATTAAATATTTGAGAATGGTCATTAAATCTCTAAGAACTCACGTACATATTTCTTCCTTTTGACTTTATAACTAAAACTTCATTTTGAGAAGATGTAATAACCTATATTACTACCGTTCCTTCTAGTTTCTTCATTTAAGAGACTATCTCTGACCATGTCAAAAGTTAGTTTTCCATTAGGAGTAGAGTTACTCAGAGATATCACCAATGTCTTCCAACTGTCTTGTAATAAGCTAAACTACAACAATGTTAGTAGTTCATCATTTAATACAATCTCCATTGTGGTCAATCAATTCATCATATTCTGAAAACTACTCAAGTGCTCTACCAGTGAGGAACCATTCATACATTTCAAGTTTACGAGCTTCCTAATACGAAATGCCTTGTTTAAGGATTTTTAGACTCAAACAACTTATTTAATCTTTTCCATGAGTTGTAAACAATAGTCTCACATGATAAATGATAATAAATAGATTGATATATCCATTGCTTCATCATGACAATTGTCTTCCTATTTATCTTCTTATAATCTCCATTAGATTTATATGTTGGTTTAACATCTTTTTCCATATTGAATACTTTGTATAATCCAATTTAATTATAGTTCCTACATTGCACGATCTCTCGTTTTCAAAGCATAAACCAAAGCTTCTAACCAGACCAGTTATTGAAAAAATAATAAAAATATTAAATAACAAAAGTAAGCAAAACTAATATCATATCTTCCCTGTATAGATTATATGCTCAAAAATAGAAGAAGGAAAAACCAATAGACACCAGAACTCTTAATGTAGAAAGCCTCAATAAAGAAAAAAAATCCACATGATCTAATCCTGTAAAATCTTCCACTAACAATAACTAATGGATACACCACAAATTTTCTTCGATTTTCAAACATAAAAAAAAAAAATCTTTTCACCACCAAGATAGATAATAAATCCTAATGGAGACTTAAATAAGTGACATAGACAGCCTCAATATATATATATATATATAAAAGATGAGAAAAAAAAAACCTTTTCTCCATTATAGTTTCTTTGTACAAGACTTGCACAAGATAAAATTGTTGCTCTCCGCTTCTTCTTGTGCGATGACTTCTTTCTATCACTCTCTTCTTTACTTTGTGTTCCATATTTAAATAGATGTTAAAGGTTGCTCATAATTTTAAATAGTATCTATTTTATTTATTTTTTGATTAAGTCAGTGACCTTAATAAATTGGTGACCCACTTGACACTATGATGTATTTTGATTTTTAAACAGATGAAGAATGAAGTAAAAAAATCTAAATTTTTTTTTAGAAATATTACAAATAAATTCGATTAAATAGAAATTTTATTTATACACTCTTTTAATAATAAAACAATCAAATTTAACAATAGAGTAATTGAGTATCTTAGTATCACTACTACTTTTAACTATTTTATAGGTTTTTTCCATATATATATATATATATATATATCCGTTACTTTAAATTAAAATAATCACATTTATATTTTAAATAACCGTTATCTATTTTATGAATTAAAGTAATTATTTTTTTAACTCAAATAATTATTTATGATAAAAACTACTCTTTAATAATAAATATACAAACTATTTATTTTTATAACTATTTTTAATAAAAATAATTTTATAGTTTAATAAAATTTTGCTAAAAAAATAAGCGCGGATACGCATGGGTAACTGCCATTAGTTTCAATAAATCCTTTTGTATTCATTTTTTTGTTTAAAATGATTAATGTTCTATCTTAGTGAATTTGGTAAAGTTGTTTTTATAAATTATGATACTCTCAAGAATTTAAGTATCTGTAAAATATATATTAGTTATATATACTCTTACTAACTTAACCATAAAACCATAAAAGTCTTTTACATATAAATCTTACATCCAATCAACATTAAAACTTGAAATTTTTTTGACATAAGACGACAAGAGAGTCTTATAACGAAGAAACTTCAACCAAATTTGGTAAAAACAATGTATGATTAAAAATAAACAGTGGTCCCTACTTTTATGAGTTTAGTTAAAAATGAACTTACTTTTTAAAAAAGTTCAGTAAAGCCTCATAATTTGTTAAAAAGTGTTCTGTCCAGCCCTTTTCACTCACACCGCTAAAAATATAACGGTGCAAATACCACCGTGGCGCAACCTTACTGAACTGTCAAGTTGATGAATACGTGGACATTACACTGTGTAAATATTAAAAAAAAAATTAAAATGACAATCAGCTTCATCTTCCATCTCCACCAACTTTCCAAGCATGCCTTCCCTCCGACTCCAATTCTGCCGGCTCCCACCTCCACTTCCACTCCGACTTCGATGAAAAGGGATACAAATATCAAAGCAAAACCCTTTTATTTTTCACTATCACACGTCCTAATCTCTTTGTGCACAGAAACTCTGGGAACCCCAAATCTTGGAAACTCAAAAACTCAAGGAACCCCAAATCCCATAAACTCGTTCTTCGCTGGAAAATGGGGAACAAGCTTTATTCGAACCGAAACCTCGCCCAAGAATATGCGTCGCTGATTCGATTTTTAGGGTTTCGGTTTCTCTCTCCCTGCCTTGGACCAACTGTGGGAAACGTTGCAACGACCATGGTTTTCTTTCGAATCGGAGCACATTCGAACACCCAATTGGACAGAGAAGACAATTAGTAGCTTTAGTTATGTTTACAGGCTGGTGCAATTGTTATCAAAGTTAATGATTCCATAATCCCTACTTTTCATGGGACCATTCTTTGTGAAGCATTCAAAAGTGCGAGGAGGTAACTTATTTGGTTTTTGAAACTTTATCTATTTCAGGCTTTTCTAACACTACTACAACAGTAAGTTGACATTTTTGCTCCCTACATTTTTATGGAGACTTCCAATTTGATGGTGATTTTCTATATGGAATATAATTTCACGGCTTGCTGAACATCACATTCAACTTCTTGACACTTTTGGAAATTATCAGTTGATTGATTGGAGTGTTGCGCATCCATCAAAGTAAGGTTTTTCTTCAAGGGGAAAAAGCCCTAAATTGGGAATGTTATCTATTCCATACTGTTTGTATTTGTTGTGTTTTTCGTTCATTAATTAAGTGTAACCCTTGCTTTTTATTGTGGGGAGGAAAGGGAGAGGGAGAGGGAGAGGGGGAGGAAGAAGGAGACGACGACCTCTAATGTCACCTGGAAAAAACCCTAAATTCACGGTGGGGGTGGAAGATGAAACTGATGTGTCATTTTATTTTTTATTTTTTAAATATTTACACAATGTGACATCCACGTATTCATCAAAGTTGACAACTCTATAAGGTTGCGCCACAGCGACATTTGCATCGTTAGGTGTGTGAGCGAAAAGGACCAGAATGAACATTTTTTAACAAATTATATGACTTTACTGAACTTTTTTAAAAGATAAGACCGTTTTGAATCAAACTCATAAAAATAGGGATCAAAATAGGTATTAAGACAAAATAAACTTATACCATATAGATTCATCGGTGTACGTCATCTAGTCGATCAATTATTAGAAAAATCAACTTTCATGATTACCTCGACATAATCGATTTGATAACTATTTGATACTTTATATATTAAAGATTTTATAATTTAATTAATAAAGTAAAAACATGTTTAGATGATTTTTGACAGGTCAATCTTAATTAAAAATTTATTTTAAAACTTATAAATAAAAATAATATAAAAAGACAGGTGATTAAACATTTAAAATTTAATCAAAATAACTGAATGGTAATGATTTCAACGTCATAATGCCTTTAAATACCCTACATATCTAAACAAAACTTTGTCACAAGTAAATTGATTAATTATAAACGTAAAAACACAATGTATATATTAAGAAGATATTAATTTTGAGTTTTAACATTAATTGGATAAAAATAAGCATGTACTAAAAAATTGGTGAATGTTTTTTGCGAAGGTTGATTTAAGAAGAGTCTGGTGGGGTTGGGTAAGGTTCGTGGAACAGGAGCAAAAGGAAGTGGGCCAGAGAGTGTTCTCGCCCCAAATATAAGCCCCCAAACACCAACAAGAGAAAGGCCTCAATTCCTTTCCCTTTGCCCTTTCTTCAAGCCAACCTCTTCTCTGCTTCTTCTTCATCTCACTCTCTCTTCCCTCCTCGATCCTTCTGCAGTCATGATTACAGGTCTCGCACCGTTTCTCTCTTCCATTCCCCGCAAGCTACTGTTCCTCTCTTCTCTCTGCATTCGTTGCCTTCTTTTCCAATTTTATATGCTGATGTTTTTTTCGATTTCTGCTGCGTTTTCCAATTCAGAGAGATGCGGCGCTTGTAATTTAGGGTTTGTGCTAGAGAGATAAGGAATTCGTGTTCATTTGGAATTCGGATGGGATGTTGCCTTTTGAGCTTGATTTATGTTTTTTAAGTTAACCTGTTTTGTGTAAGCTAGGATGATTTTGCGTTATATTTTCTTTCAAGTTTGGCGGTTCGTTCGGGGCACTTTGTTGCTGACTTATTATCGATATTCAATGTTTTTTTTTTGGTTTATTGGAACTTTCGAAAATGGAGATGTAGCTAGCTGCATTCAACTTCTTTTGAAGTATAACTATGCTATAGGAGCAGTGAAGAAGTTACGCTGGGTTTCCTGCTGGTTTTTAATATTTTTCACTGTGCATGGATGTTTGCCTCGTTTTACATCTCTTACCGGATGTTATCGTTAAGCTGATGGAATGCTAGCGATAAACGGAAAGTCATGGTTTTCCGTACGATTTGGGGTTCCGTTAACTGATATATTGCAGTGCTGCCTTGTGGATTGCTGTTTTCTTTTATCTGATTTTATCATTCTGATACTCTACCGATCTTTTCTCTGCAGTAAGTGTAAAATGGCAAAAAGAGATTTTCAAAGAAGTGGAAATTGACACTACCCAGTCTCCTTACGTCTTTAAATGCCAATTGTACGATTTGACTGGTGTACCTCCTGAAAGACAAAAGATTATGGTCAAGGGTGGTCTTTTGAAGGTAAGTAGATTGTTGAAGTGATTACTTTAAGTAATGAGAAAAAGAAAACTTAGGCTCATCTTAGTAGATCTTTTAAAAAGATCTTAATAATAACCAGGAATGAAGTTGTTTCGAAGCTTTTTTCTTCCTTTGATTTCCTCTTGCAATGCAGGATGACGCTGATTGGTCAACATTAGGAGTGAAAGAGGTTAGCAGTGCTAGCATATGTTTTTGCAATACCGTTCTTCTTTGTTTCATGTTTTCCTACATTTAATCGATCCACAAAATCTCCTGTTTTCAGGGTCAAAAGCTAATGATGATGGGTACAGCTGATGAAATAGTGAAGTCTCCAGAGAAGGGAACTGTTTTTGTTGAAGATCTCCCTGAAGAAGAACAAGTAGTTGCTGTTGTAAGTTACTCTTACACACGCCCTAGTTGATGAACTGCTAAATATCTGTGTTTAGAATTTTTATAGGAGTGGTAGGTTCTCAAGTAACGGACATGATTTATAGGTATCTTAACTGATATTTAATCTATTACTCTTGTATTTTTTCCTTGTGTTATCAGTCATTTATTGAACACATAAGGCTAATAGTTTTTTCCTTTAGTTCAAATTTAAAAGTCAATCCTTTCCAATAACCCAACCGTGAAACTGGGAAACAGATCGACAATAGTCCCTCTGTCTTCATTTTTATTATTCTTCTCTTAAAACTCTAGCTAACCTTCCCTGTGATTTGATTTGAAAAGAAACAATTCAGCACGGTTCTCATTTCTTACCTATCACATTTTTCTTCCACGGACCATCTTGGGAGATGGATGAGAAGCCTGAGCATGTTAAACAATGCATGAGCTATCATTTTGAGTTGTTTAATGTGAGGATTAGCTCAGAAACTTAAAAATAGTAGCTTATGAGCAAGGAAGTTGACATAAATCAATTTTTTAAAGCTTAAATGGACCCTTACTGTCTTGTCTATATCAAATTTGTGTTTTCTTTCTCAATAGAAGTTCTTTAGGTTGGAGATATTCACGTCTTGTTCAATTGGTCTGGGTTCTTACGTCTGGTCCTCTAAAGATATACATGGCATTGCATGATCATCCATTTAAACAAAACATCATATCAGTTCTTGATAACTGAATCAAGTTGGTACTTGAATGTCATGTTTTGTGTTTTATTTCTCAATAGAAGTTCATTAGATTGAAGATATTCTTGTGTTTGATCTCTTCTTCAATTGGTCTTGGGTTCTTATGTCCGGTCCTCTAAAGATATTCATGGCATTGCATTGGTCATCCATTTAAACAAAATATCAAATTGGTTCTTGATAACATGCATCAAGTCGATACTCAAGTCTCACATTTTCCCATCACTTTGGTTCTTAAAATGGCAGCGATTTTGTCTTGAAAGGATGAAACACTTGTGGAGTGAGTTATTATAATTGAATGACTATTTTTTACAGAAATCTTTTTAGGAGATATTCTGAGTTTAGTGATATAAGATTGGTCCTTCGGTTTCACATTTTGCCATCATTTTTATCTATAAAATAGCAGCAATTCAGTTCTGAAAGGATGAAACACTGATGGAGTTAATTTATTATCATTGAATGACTAGTTTCAGCTGTGCCATGTTTTCACTTGTGTGAAGGATGTTTAATTTAACATCTTTTATTTGTTTATTTTCTTCTTTAGTTTGGTTGAGTTGTACTCATTTTTTTGTTTGTTTTAGCATTTGATTATTTTTCCTCTTTCCTCTGGGGGTGGGTGGGGCCTGTGTGATGGATTGATTTTCCCAGGGACACACGGCTGGTCTTTTCAATTTGGGAAATACATGTTATATGAACTCAACATTGCAATGCCTTCATTCTGTGCCTGAGTTAAAGTCATCTTTGATTAAGTAAGTCTTTTTCAAGGAGTAAGAATTTACATTTTATTTGTTGCACTTTTGAGGCAGACAATGACATATGATGAATATTTTATGAACTTTCTTGGAATCAGGTACTCACATTCAGGACGAAACAATGACGTGGATCCGTCTTCTCACATGTTGACCATTGCAACCCGTGACTTATTCAATGAGCTTGATAAAAGTGTCAAGCCTGTGGCGCCAATGCAATTTTGGATGGTACATTATATTTATAGTGTTCATTACATAACTAATTGTTCATCTTTAAAAAATTATTTATCTCTATAACATGTTTGTGGGTGACAAGACTTTTTTTTTTTTTTTTTAATTTTGTTTTTTGAAATGTTACAATAACACGCTGAATTGGGAGTGCTGGTTGATGAATATATTAGTTTCTGTATCGAAATGTTTATGTATGCTCATTTTTTTTTTGGCCAATATATTCATGACTTCCTTTTGAAATTACCATCTAAAGTGGAGGGTCTTCACTTTTAGAATGTGATTTAGGAATTTATTGATGTTTATCTTTGGCTACTTTTATTTTAGGGCTTTTCTGCTGTCTAGTTATTCTTTGTCATTGTACATTAAAAAACTATGTTTTCATAATTCTTTTGATATTTGTTTGCTGCTCTGAGCTCGCCTCATGCCTTTTTTGGGGACGGTGAATGGCCAGGTATTGCGGAAAAAATATCCTCAATTTGGTCAGCTGCATAATGGAGTGTTCATGCAACAGGTTTATAAGTTGCATACCAGCTTATGGAATTAGTTTTACCACTCTAGTGAATTGGTTTTCCTTACCCAATTTGTTTTTCATGTCTAACAGGATGCTGAAGAATGTTGGACACAACTTCTATACACACTCTCTCAGTCCCTCAGATCCCCTGGATCTAGGTAACGTTGTGGTTGTGCATGTTTATTGGGAACTGCATGCAACTGTGACAGTATCTTGTAACTAGTGCTTATTGTTTAGAAAAAAGGTGTCAGATTTAAATGAATCTTTAAACAGTGGGTAATGATAACCATTTTCTGTACTTCTCACAGTGGCATACTAGATCTGTCGAACTCTCCCGATTTATAATATATTACTCAATATTTTTCATCCACTTCTTTGATTTCAGAATGTTAATTCAATCTAATAAAATTTATTTTGTTTTCAGTGAAAATCTTGATGCTGTGAAGGCCATCTTTGGCATAGAACTTATTAGCAGGTACACTCCAATGCTTTCTCTTCAATTGTTGGCTACTAATGTGCAATATGTTGGTTACATCCACAAAGTACTCTAGATTAATTTTCTTTCTCATTTGTAGCATTGTTCTTGGTACTATTTGAATCTAGGGATCTGACAGGCTTTCCTTGAATATATGAGAAAGCAAGTAGTTTCTTTCTTTTATTGATTTTAACCTGTGGACGTCTCATTGTCATCTTCTTTATGAATCTTTTTATATTTATCCTAACCTCTGAGGTTGCCAGGTTTCAATTGTCATCTCTTTAATTGAATTCCTTTAATACATTAGAACATTTAAATTGTCTCTCTTTATTCTTCACCACCCTAATTTTACAAAATAACTTTCTAACTCAATGTTAGTAAAATTTCCTCAGATACATGTACTAAGAAAATTCTTATGATAATATAATTTTTAAAAAGTTTTAAAAAAAATGATCAGTAAGCACTCATGAATGAAATTTTAAATATTTTTAAGGAATGACCACTGTAGAGTTGAGTCTGTGGAAGCTCGTCTGTGTGTGTTATAAATATGATTTTAGGTATTCTAATTACACATATACATGGTAGAAAATCAGATTTTTGAGTTGCGGTTGCCATGCTGCAACGGTAATTAAAGCACATTTATATATGGACTACAGTACATGAGTGCGTTAATTTTGATCCTCCCCCTTCATATTTGAAGTGGAAACCTAGCGAGGGTCTGGACTTGTATTATATTTTATGTGTCCATGACTCTGTCAGTCTTTTGGCTGGAAAAAAAATTGTTTTATACATGTGTAACATTGTAGTTCTTGCTTTGTGGTGCACTCTGGTCAGTTCACTTTTTTTTTGGGATTAATAGAGACAACAGTTCACATTTTTTTTTTTAAATATACTAAAATGCTAATTGGTGCCCCCTTAAATTGCATCCTGTTAATTTATAGTCGTTTTCCATATTTTTTGGATAACATGTTAGGATTCATTGTCAAGAGAGTAATGAAGAAAGCTCGGAAACAGAGTCTGTTTATTCACTTAAATGCCACATATCGCAGGAGGTGAACCATTTACATGAAGGGATTAAACATGTAAGTGCTAAGCCATTTCTCTTTGTCTTTACACCGAGACACATGTATAACTGTTATGCAGTGAAAGTTCAGTAATATGTTGCTCTGGAAGTTTACTTTATAATTTTCTTATTTGGTCTGCAACTTGTGTTTCCTTCTACCGCTGAAAAATAATTGGCTCTTGAGAACCAGTATGTTATAGTTTATCTCTAGCACTGTTACCTGCCGCAAAGACATTTTCTTGGTTTGCCAAGGTCTTGGTTTTGGACTGAGTTTTTTGGGAGTGGGAGGTAGCCACGGGTTAGGTTGGTTCAAATGAGTGTAGCACGCTTGTGCATTCATGAAAACACAAACCAGAAGGAAATTAACAATAACGAAGTTATTGGTAAATTTTTTCTTGTTTATTAACCAATGATCTTCACGCAGTGGTTAATATGTAACATGTTGACTTTATTAACCATTGGTATCGCCACAGGTTACTAATTTAGAATTACTATTATTCTTAGGTTTTTCTCCATCCCCTCATAACTGCTAAATAAAAATTCAATAGTTTGACTAATTTAGGTCTATCAAATTGTTTAATCTTATTAAATATTGGTTCCTATGATGAATACACTTGTGAGCTTCTACTAACCTAGCTTACTTTTGTAGGGTTTAAAATCTGAGTTAGAAAAGGCTTCACCTGCTTTGGGCCGTAGTGCTACATACTTGAAGGAATCACGCATTAATGCCCTGCCAAGGTTGATATTATCCTTTTCAAATGATATTTTTCGGATACCGTTTTCTTTGATGCCATGTGATTTCAGTTGGATTACACTTTGAGCTATACATGTACAAGCTATCTTTGATAGTATAACTTGCATAAAGAGTCTAGATAAGATTACTAGTTAGGCTTGGTTTCTGCATTGACTGTGCCAAGACATCCTTCTTCAGTCTATTGAAAAGGAGTCAGCCTAATTTTGGCTGTACATTCTAATTCCACGGGCATGTGGATGGTCTAAACTAACAATGCTAGTAATGACTCATGAGACCTTGTTTGAAAGAGTTGTTAAGATTCTACTGTCTCATGGGTTATAATTAAAATATTGGTGTGCGTTTTACAAAGTTGGTTCTTAAATACTGGCCCCGTAGTTCTTCAGATAAGGTCGGTTGCTTTTTTTGTTATATTTTAATTTTTCGTTATATTTTAATTTTTCACTGGTAATTGCTGAGTGGTGCACTTCTCAACTTTTGCCTTCTCAAGGTACTTGACTGTTCAGTTTGTCCGTTTCTTTTGGAAGAGAGAATCCAACCAGAAAGCTAAGATTTTACGGGTAACATTCACTATATTTCTCCTTTTGTTTTTTCTTTTTTGATGGTCATTGTTGGGTTTTGACTAATTATCATTCAAAGATTTTGCTTGCTCTGAAATTTATTTTATTATGCCTTTGTGCTTGGTTATCTCAGAAAGTGGATTATCCTCTGGAGTTGGATGTTTATGATTTTTGTTCAGATGATCTTCGTAAAAAACTGGATGCTCCTAGACAGGTATCCTTTTTGTCTTTAAATATGAAAAAAATCTTATGGTTGTTTGTAAGAAGAAATATGTTTGCTTATATGTGTGGGTTTATACCTTTAGATCCTAAGAAACGAGGAAGGCAAAAAGCTTGGTCTGAAAGTGAATGATACAAGTTCTGCTCAGAAGGAAAATGATGTGAAAATGTCCGACGCTGAGGTTAGGAAACAGCCAAACTTAACATCATCTTTGATATGCAGTGATTGTGATTCCCTTCGATGATTTCCATGCTTGCTGTTATAAATAAGCATGGAGTAGTAATTTCATCCCATCGATCCTCAATAGAATTTGGAGTGGAGAATTGAGTTCTGTTCCTAAATAGAATATTGTGACGGGGATTTCATTCTCCGTGGAATACCAAGGGCTTGTTTCTGTACGGTTTTTAAAAACAGTTCAGTTTTTTTATATTTTAAACTTAAACTTTTATTACTGTTTTAGTTTTCAAAAACTGTTTTTGTTTTTCTGTTTTTAGCAACTAAAAAATGAAAAATGATTGTGTTTTCTGTTTAGTTTTCTCAACCACTTGTTCCATTTCTCAACCGGATTGCATTGCTGCCAGACAAAATCCTCCTATTTCCATTCTTCCTTCATTTTCTTTCTAAAGCGGTTGTCCAGTGGTTTTCGAGTTTTTTCCTAACTTATTTTAAAAATCGGTTTTCCAAATAGGTTACTAAAACTGTTTTAAAAAACTAAATCAAACAAGTAATGCTTTTCTTTTTTTTTCCTATATGCGGGTGAAAAACAACTTTTTCTTTTACAAATAAAATTACAGAACTGTTTAGTTTTTTAAGAAGATTTTTTTATTATATTCTTGTAAAAGAAATACATTGGTTAGCAGGATATGTATATACGACCCAAGTTAAAACTCATCTAATTTTTCTTTTACAAATAAACTTATTGGTTTGAAATACATTGGTTCTGTGTATCGATCATTACAGTTGATTTCAGTTCATTTAATGCCCCTTGCATATTCTACGTACTACTACAGTCAGCATAAATAAATACAATTTTTTGTTGATTCAGGGATCATCGAATGTTGATGGGGAGCCATCTGTAGTTCCCATGGACGAGGGTAAAAACTTGCAACGATCTGCTACTCATTTATTTTCTGCTGCCAGTAATTTATACGAACACACATATGCACACACACTAACTCTCTTTCTGCTTTGTTTTGATCATTCTCCGTCTATAGGTGAAAAGGAAACACAGATGACTGGAATTTATGATTTGGTTGCTGTGTTGACCCACAAGGGTAGAAGTGCTGATTCAGGACATTATGTTGGTTGGGTCAAGCAAGAGAATGGTTGGTTCTAGGAAATAGAATTGTGTTTATATCTAAGCATCTGTCTTGATCTCTTTCAAACAATATTTATTTTGTTGTTGGCAGGGAAATGGATTGAGTTTGACGATGACAATCCCAAACCAAGAGTGGAAGACGACATCACTAGACTATCTGGAGGAGGTGAATATCACATAATTAATTTACGGACATTAATATTATTTACTTCTTCGCTTTTATAACAAACTTCAAATTTGTTTAAAAATTCTGTCATCTGTCTCCAGGTGATTGGCATATGGCGTATATAATCATGTACAAGGCTCGTGTTGTATCTGTGTAATTGCTAGGAAGAGCAGATTGATGGATTGCGAGTGAGAAATGGTGGTTGTTAGTCAGTGTTTGTTTTAGGTATTGTATTTTTTAAAGGATGTATAAGGATTTGAGTTAAAGCATGGCATGGTGCCATGGATCCCAGAGGCAGTTGAGTTAAATATCAAGTAGCGGCTGTTGTTTTACGATGAAGCCAAGTATATTTCTTTGAAAAGCGAGATCAACCGAAATGCTTAGTGATCAGATATACTTTTATTGTTACTGTTCACATGCAGCCTTAGAACCTGACCCACAGACTTATTTAATTTGATTATGACAGGTGAATCATTTATTTTTATAATTTTAAACATTTTTTTTACCTGTTCATATGAAATGTTTTCTCTTTTTATAATCTACTTTTATAAAATTGTTGCTTCTTTATTGATATACTACTAATAGGTGTTTTCATTATAGAGAAATTCATAGCTTATTTTTAAAATAAAATGCGTGTTCATTTCCAACAAATTCTGGACATTAAAATATTGTTTCCTATTATAGTTTGTGTATGGATATTAGTTTTTGAATTTTTAAACAATGGAAGTGATATTTTTTTTAGTAAAGTGAATTTAAGCTGTATAACTCTTCTGACAGTATTTAACAAACGTATAGCACGGTTTACCATTTAGTTTTTATTATTAGTTAGGTAATAAAAATTATATCAATTACAATTATTTTATCATTTTCATATTAGTTAAATAATCGGTATTAATACATCCCTAAAACTTTATTAAATTTAGTTGTTAAGTGTTATCGTTATTTGGCCATGTAGTTAATGACAACCATTACGTGATATAAAATAAAAAGTATTAAAATAAAATAATTTATTATTATTAATTTAACTGTTTATAGTTGTTTAAAGTTCTGTAAATATAATATAGTTTTTCAATAGACACAATGACCGAATTAAAAAAATATTCGACTACGTTAGAAGTATAAACACATGATAATATTTTGTCAATGCTTATAGTTGGTAAAGTATAATACACAATTTTTATAGTTCTTTATTTAAAATTGTGCTTATGATGACATAAGAGATACTAAAAAAAAAAACTTTTGATATTTGTAAATTGGTTTGTGTTATCTTATTCAAGGCATGTAAATAACAACGTCACTTACATATAAATTTGACATAAAATAATTATAAAAGAATAAAATTTTATATTTAAAAAAAAAATAATGTTAACTAAAAATTTAGGTTTAATTTTTTTACCTTAAAAAGTCTCAATTTTTGTAATTTTTTTAAATTTGATTTTTTTTTCTCACGACTAAATTTTTAGTGATATAATGCCTACATGAATTATCAGTAAATGATATGGTTGTCATACCATCTCTTCTTTTCAACATCCTTGATTTCGTTATTATTGTATCACCGATCACCGAATTCTTCCTCTCCGCCTTGTAATGTACACCATTTTCTTCCTTGTACCACTACTGCGAGACAACTTACATCTTCTTCGAGCAAGTAAAAAATCGTAGATCTACAACCTCACGATCAACTTGTGAAAAATCTTAAATCGTGTACCAGATCACAAGAACCTCCATGGCCAGCCACCCAAACCAAAAGCGAAGCCATCAACAGTACAATCACAACCATAGCAGAAACCTTTATCAGCCACCACCTCCTTACACCACTGACAAAAGCCATAACGAAATCTTAACAACCCATTTCGTGCCTCTTGTATACGAAGCTCCATTGAGAGTTCGAACTTGCAAATTAGAAAGTCAAAGAACACAACTTGAAAATGAAACCTAACATCTCTATTATCACAAATCAAATCAATTATAACGAAACACCATATTCATTCAATCACCACAAATTCGCATAATCATAAAACCCAATTTAAAAATCATCATCATAATCAACTATAAAAGCATCAAGAACAATAAAACCCTCACATTAACCACCTCTAAACACAAGTCATTCACTCAGGTAAACATTATGCCTATACACTATAAAAAAAAATCAAATTAGACAAAAATTATAAAAATTAGAACAACTTTAAATATTTAAAAAAGTCAAAAATAACTTTGAACATCAAAAATCGCTTTGAACAAAACTTACTTCGGTTTAAAAAATACGCAACAATGATTCTTACTATGATATGACATGTATTAATTCATGCCATTTTTACTCATTAACTCTTTCATGTTTATCATAAATTTTTTAAAATTTAATATTTAATACGACGACCGTTAATTTTAAAATCGTCCTCGTATGTAAAGATATTACTGATTCTTAATCGTGTCAAAGTTTTTTTTTTTTTTTCTCAAGACCATATTAAAGACAATTCAAGAACCAATGTTAAATACTTGTTTTTTTTCTTTTTTTCAGTGAAGGTGCATGAATCTAATAGCACAATAATATTGTTAATATTAAGATTATTCAAAGTAAACATCATCCTTTATTATTCCTCTATTATAGAGAAGGGTAAAATTGTTTTCAAGAATTAACTTTGAATGGAAATAAAGTCAGTTCATAAATCATTTCAAAATTTAATTTACAACAAATTACAATGCTTTTAAGATATATAAGTAAACGTAATTAATACAGAATAATATCACACATTATAATATCTAATATAATTACATTATCTTGCAAAACTCTCCATACATTTCTTTAATTCGTATGAACAGAAAAAGAAATCAAATATAATTTTAGTCCATCAAATAAAAAAAAAGAATTTCTGAAATAAAAAGATCAAATGTATTGATTGAACAAAATAGACAAGAAGTAAAAAAAAAAACAAAAAAACAAAATAGAAACAAACTCTTGTTTCCTAGAATGAATATACAAAATGTTCAAGAAGATTCAAATCTTGAGAGTCAAATCAAGCTCCTCCATCACTCCATTGGCAATCTTGAGAGTCAAATCAAGTTCCTCCACCACTCCATTATCAGTAGCCATTGCAGAAAAACCATTTTCTTCATCAGAATTTGAATTCTTGACATTCAAATCATGCATCATTGTGATTTCATTATGAGATATCACTGCAGAATCTTTTTCCTTATCAGTATTAAACAATGACCCTGAATTTGGTTTTTCACCTCCAAGTATAGAAAAATTTAAAGGTTGATATGATGTGTGATGTTGATGAAATCCACTTCCTTCAGCATTCAAAGTCTGCAACTTTAGAATGGTGTCTTGAACATAATCCGAAGTATACTGCCCTAACCATTGATAATCATGTTTGAGTCCAAAATATGGCTTGAAATGAGTCATGGAAATTGCTGACACCCCACATGATTTTTCTCTCAATCCATAACAGTTGTTTGAATCAACAAAGCCAGCAACATATGAACTTCTGTCAGATGCAGAAGCCATGTTCAGAATCTTCTCTCTCTGTGCTACTGCTCTTTCTGCCTTGTGTGCATTCTGATGTCCACCCAAGGCTTGGTAACTGCAGAACTTCTTGTTACAATATCTGCAACAAAGCTTCTTCTTCTTGTTCTTCTTGTTGTTCTTCTTCATTGGTGATGGCTTTTCTGATGATGGAGAACAAACTTTCTCACAACTGTTTTCTGCTTCACCATTGCTTTCCATGGTTTTATCTGCAAAAAGATTTCTTCCAAACTTTCTCTTGGTAGCTTTTACTGGTGCAAAGCTATTGACAGCACCTTCATATATATAGCAAGATTTGTTCTTAATTAATCATTGTTAGAAATTATTATGGTAATTTTGGACATTTCCATATTTAATCACATGGAGTATATATATTTGATTCATGATGAATTATTCATAAAACAAAATCTTAACTGTTATCTAATTTATCCTGGGAGATTGTGAATAAATACAAAAAACACTATAATAATTATGAAATTTATTGTAACAAACTATTAATTTAAACACAGTATAATATTAAATAAATTTTCTTGCAAGTTTTAAAGATTTAATTGATCAATTCCATCAAAATATACATTTAATCACCTAAGTTACTGTAATTATAATACTGTTTTATATTAAATAAGAAATATAGTGATATTGTTACAAAATAAATAGTCAAAATGTATTGTCAAATATCATATCATTATGATACTTATATATATATATATGACCTGTCATTATGATGACTTAATATTTGGTTATTTTTTTTATAATTATTTTATACATTCAATAAATTACTTATCGTATTATGTAAAAGAAAAAGTTATATTAAATGCAATAATTTAATTGATTGATTTAATCATAATACATACTTATTATAATCACCTGAATTACTATAATTATATAATTTTATATCATTTATTAATATAGGCATTATAATGAATAGTATATAACTAAAAATTCAATATTAAAGTGATATGTTATCTTTTTGCATTCATTTAATGCTTTATTGAAATTGTCCACGAAAATTATATTAAAGTATTTTTCAAAATACTTTTAAGTTTTTATTTAAGCATAATAAATACTTTTTGGTGAAATAGTATTTATATCCTTGTTTTGGACCGGAAAATGAATAGTCCAACCATATTTCCATATTAAATATATAAAGATTCTATATTATCGGTATATCTTTTACCGTGAATTATACGTTTTCCCATTTTCAATTTTTTTTAATAAGTTCTTGAATAAATCAGTTTTTAAACATTTCCATAGAATTGTTATAAAAAAAATAGCTATGACATTTTCCCAATATTTCTTTTATAGTATTTTAGTATTATCTACGTTTCATTATTTAATGGGTCCAAAATATTTCATAATTAATAATAATAATTGTAAATACTAATATAGACCAATTACATAGTAAAACGTAAACAGTATTAAAAATGTTATAAAGAAAATATTGTGAAAATATCATTATCTATCATAATTTATAAAAAAGTTTGATATTTGAATCAAAATTGAAAAGATTAAAAAAATAGGGATACTTTACAAATGAAAATAAATAAATAATAGTTGAATTACTCTTTGTATAAGTGATTTGCATTTAATTCCTCATTTAGCATATTTGGTATTTTCTTTTGTTATGCATAAGGTGCGTCTTTAGTGTTGTTGATCTTGATTCTTCTCATCCTGTTTATCTGAAACTTGAATTATGTTTGTTGCAGTCACTACTTCGTACCAAGTGAATATGAAATTTTTGAATTTGTTGCTTAGGGTTTGATTCATTTTTAAATTTTAGACGTTCTAGAATTTCGTTTAACATACGAAACTTCTCTTTCCAAATGTTCATTATCTTTTGAATGTTTTTAATGTTAATTGTAGAATTTATTTATGTTCCTAAAAAAATCCAATGTTAATTTTAGAATTACTTATAAGTTATTCAAAATATACATTAATATTTGGGTTAAATTTTTATCCGTTAATTTTTAATGAAAATTAGAATTAGTCTTTTTGAAACTTTTGAAACTTTGGACTAATTAGTTTCTTATCTTTAAAACTACATGAACTTAGTTCCTTAAACTAAATTTTGTTAAGTTTATTTGAGGTTTTAAATATATTTCTCAATTAACATTGAAGAAAAAATGTGTTAAACAGTGTAAACCACTCAAATGCTATCATAAAATATGTTTGAAATATTAAATAAACATAGCAAAATTTGGTTAAAAGGACTATATCCACATATTTCTAAAGTTGAGAGACTAAATTGGACCAAAGTTTCGAAGGACTAATTCCAATTTTCACTGAAAATTAAGGGAGCAAAAACATATTTAACCCTTGATTACTCAATTTTTCAAATGTGTTTCATGATGTTTTAATGTTAATTGTAGAATTTTTTAATGTTATTAAAAAAATCCAATGTTAATTTTAAAATTACTTATAGGTTATTTAAAATATACATTAGTGTTTTGTTTAATTTTGAATTTCTCTTAACTTTTCTTCCCAAATGTGTTTCATGATGTTTTAATGTTAATTATAAAATTTCTTAGTCTTATTTAAAAAATCCAATGTTAATTTTAGAATTACGTATAAGTTATTCAAAATATACATTAATGTTTTGCTTAATTCTTGGATTAATTCTTTATATGTAGTTTGATAATAGTACTTATATCATTTTTATATTTCATATTTATAAGTGTTTGTGTACTATACTCCAATGACCGATCGACGAAGAGATCTGTAATCAAAATAGTCAATCGACCGACTGTCCAACAAGCGCAAACTAGGAAAGGTAGATATCATTAATGGTCAATTAATAACTTTAATGGCCATATTAAGGACGAATATACGATATTTATGAATGATTCACATATTATATTGTCCAAAAATATACTGCACTAATGATTAATCAATCGACTTGGCTGCAGAAACCCTATAAATATATAATTGTTATCTAGGTACAAATATCTTTATCTATCCTAATAAAATATAGATCTCTTTATGAAACATATCTGACTAGCGCCAGAGTGTCTTATGCAGGTCAACATCCCATCGGAGTGGATTGCGTTCTCGGGAATGATTAAACAATCGAACATTTTGGAGCCCACCGTGGGACTGAGCAACATCCTCACGAAACCACGAGGAACCAGACGCACGCTTGGTCTCGACATCACTACTTCAGATCATTACTAGGTTTCACAATAAAAATAGAAAATTCAAAAATAATTTCGAAAATATGTTTTTTGTTTAAGGAGTTTTTAGTGAAAATAACACCAAATATGGGTTACCATCCCCACGTGAAACTTCATCAACATGTGCTTCCTGTAGAGGCTCCCTCAGCGTCGGCAGAAAAGCTTTTGGAAAGTTAGCCACAATGGGTAGTCATAAGAGGAATATGTGGCAAAACGTGGAGCTTTGCTCGTTCTGCCTCATTTTTATAGTGTCGGGCAAGGATGTCATTGTGAACATCAAGACCATTGCTGAGGCGATAAAATGCTCTCCTATCACCAACTATCTTTACAAAGGATAGGACAAGATTTACTCTACCGAAGGAAGCATCGAGAAGGTGCTCTATGGCACTAACTTCAAGCAAGAATACATTGGGGGAAAAGATAGTCTGCATGGAGACGACTCCCTATGCCAATGTTCTTTATCACATTTGCTTCATGAAGTTTCTACATAAGAATAGCTTGAGGGACCACGTCACCAAGTTCGGTAAATTCACTATCTATCACGTAATGATTGTAGTTCCTTTTAATCTACCTCATATGATATAATTAATATGATAAAGTCCATCAAATACTTACATGAAGAGGTGTATTTAGTTTACTACACATCCCTCATCTATCAGGTATTGATTTACCAAATCATTATCAAGCATCTGATGTCCGATAAAAAAGTTTAAAGAATAATTCTGATGTATTATTTCAAATAATAGTGTAACATATATATACATACAAGGGTCCTATAATTTCTCATCTTTTAAAACAATGACGATTAGTTGTAATAATGCCTAAATTAAAGTTAACACAATATTTGATTGTCTAATATTTACTAATAGAATATTTAACATATCTTAACACTCACATGCAAGTTGGTGCGTTGATATCACACATTTCCAAGTTGAATAGAGACTCATTAAATACTCTACTTGACACTCATTTGGTAGGAACATCAGCCAACTGCAATTCTGATCTTACAAAGGGAAAAGAAATTATTTACCATGAGAATATATAATGTGACACTTCTATACTCATTTACAATTTTCCAGATTGCATAACCGCTACTCTAAAGGTGTCCCTCATAAAACCTTCCCTTTCAACCCACAATGACTTTCTTAGCTTGTTGTTGTTACATTCGAAGAAGTCTATATTGTTGCAAAGAGAGTTGACCTCTCAACTCAACTGAGGACAAGAAAATGAAATTATACTTGGAGCATTGGATTGATCAGAAGGAGTTGCATCTATTTGAATGGGATACTCTAGTCCTACCTGAGTTAATTAGGCACTTTTGGCATAACGCGGAGCTTCGCTCCTTCGGCCTCTCTTCTAAAGTGTTGGACAAGGAGGTCTTTGTGAACATTGACACCATCGCTAAGGCGATATAATGCTCTCGTTTCACTTATTTTCTTTACAAAGGATGGAACGAGATTTACATAGCTGAAGAAATCGTCGAGAAGGATATAAACAAGTAGTCATCAATTCATGAATATTAAATAATAAAAAAACATGAGTTTAGTTTAGTTAGTAGGGAGGTTGTTAAGATATGTCAAATATTCTATTAGCAAATATTATTAGGCAATCAAATATTGTGTTAACTGCAATTTAGTCATTATTACAACTGTGAGGTAATTTGTGCAGCTGTCATTCCTTTAATAGATGAGGAATTATAGTACCCTTGTATTTATATACATGGTATACTATTCTTTGAAATAATACATCGGAATTATTATTTAAACCTTTTTATATGGTATCAAAGCTAAACACTGACATCCTCTTATAAAAATTAATTGAAGAAACATGATTCTGTAACTTCCACTGCTACTCATATGCACGGATTGCTCACCCTTAAAAACTTGATGACATGAACTATGTTGAGTGGTCGTTGAATGCACATAACAAGATTAGAATTGCATTTGGCTGATGTCAAGAAGAATGTTTAATGAGTTTCTATTGAAATTGAGAATGTGTGATATCTATGCACCAACTTAAGTGAGGGTGTTAAGATATATCAAATATTCTATTAATAAATATTAGTCAATCAAATATTGTGTTAGCTATAATTTAGACATTATTACAACTGAGGTAATTTGTGCAAATTTGTGCAGCTATCATTCGTTTAATAAATGAAGAATTATAGAACCCTTAAATAATGATACATCATTAAAAGTGAGACTTTAACCATTAAATAAAATAAAGACAATGCATTTATCGAGAAAGACATATCAAAAACAATGAAATGTACATGAGAGAAACAAAGAGAAAAATATTAACATGCAAATCAACTCCCGCACTTATTTTAGGGTGCTTCTCATTTTAGTTTGTTGAACAATAATAAGAGAAAAGATTAAAAGATTAACGAATGATACAAAAAGGAAACAAAGGGTTACCATTTATAAACCTTTTATGAACAAGTTACACCATCCAACCATCCAACTATGAACAAGAACCTGAGATAAATGGAAAATAAAGTATATCATGCATCCTACAAAGTTTAAGATTGAGCAAAATTTATTGTTCTTATTTAAGCCTTGATTACTTATAGTGTTGTATCTTTAAAGTATCAATGTTTGAATATAAATAATGATAAATGGTCAAAAATAGACCTTAATAATTAAATAAAATAAAGATAAGGCATTGATGAAGAAAAACATGTCAGAAGCAATAAAAGACATATTAGAAAAACAAAGAGAAAAATATTAATGTACAAATCAACTTTCGCACTAGTTTTGAGGTGCTTTTCATTTTTGTTTGATGAGCAATAACAAAGAGAGTGATAAGAGAATTAATGGAGGATAAAAAGGAAATAAAGGGTCATCTTTTATGAACCTTTCTGTAAACGAGTTTGCTCCATCAAACTATGAACAAGAACCGAAGATAAATAGAAAATAAAATATATCATGCATCCTACAAAGTATGAATGTCAGTGTCTTTAAAGGAAGTAATATTTTCTAATTACTGTAAAATATATGCTAGTTAATGATATATAATATAACCAGAAAGGTGTATTCAATTTGATTATCTAATCTAACACACCTGAGACTGAATTTCAGAACAAAGAATCTCCAACTTCTTAACTTTCTGTAATAATCTTCCACTCATTCAATCACAAACTACTGTAATAAGTTAATAAAACGGATTATAATATTTAATTACCTGTATTTATCAAGAATTTAGTTGAAGAAGCTAAACAGTAACAACATAAAAGGAAATGGTAAAAGAGTAACTTTGTCTTCTACACTTCTCGTGGAGGTGGAGAAAGAAATCATGGCTTGCAGGAAGAAAAAGCCTACACAGGTTTTAAATAATATGTGTGTTTTTTTTCTTCTACTCTTACTTTTTAAATACAAGTCACATCAAAAGAAAAGAATTACATTTTGTAAAATTAAAATATCAAACTATTTTTACTTTAATATATTTTTATATACTATTATTTTTCTACATAATACAAAAGTACATTTAATTTTTTTTTTCTCGCATCAGTATGGATTATTTGTGGGTTAAATACACCACAATAGAAGCAATCTCGGCCCATTCTAAGATGGACAATTATATTTTAATAATATTTTTTTACAATATTTTAACACTATTTATGTGTTATTATGTGATTTTAACATTATTTATGTGTTATTCTGTGATTGGTTTGTGTTTTTTATTATTATTATTGATTACGGAGTAATTTTGAATCAATAACATGTAAATGATGTTAAAATATTATCAAAAAAAAATATTGTCAAAATATCATTATTTTTTTTCACACAACCCAATGAATACTAATTTTCTCTACAGAACATTCATTTTTCCTTTCATTAATTATTATTATCTTGAAAAAAAAAAAGAGAAAATTTGGACCTCACGTTTCAGGATATTTTGTTGAGTGTATACAGAGCAACCTTCCAATTTGAAGTGGTCCTTTCACATATCCAAAGGCAATTTTGGCATGATGTCGCACTCATAAATCATAAGACTAAAGATTTTAACCTTTTATTTTTCATCAACAATTAACTATATTAACTGAACTCCCGCACCTTGTTCAACTTACTGTTTCTGATCTTGGATTTTTACTTTGTTGCTCAGTTCTTATGGTTTTCTTCTGAAATCTTCAGCACCAACTTCTTGCATGGCCAGTATTCTAGGTCCTTCTTTAAGCATAGTCAGGGCCTATGCATTAAGAAATGAGCCACTAGTTGTCTCTAAAATCACTGCAGTAGGAGAAAACTCTCATTCACCACTATGGTTTTCATGCACTCGCGCTAGAAAATCTGCTAGAAACCATTTTCAGCTCAAATCCTCAAATGGGCTTCCACTGAATGCTGTTTCTTCAAATGATGGTTTGTTCTTCAACCTCAGTTTTACATGATCTGTTTTTCTTTTATCATTATGTTGTAACTTGTATATATTAAGAAGCTAAACTTCAACTGGATTGAAATGGTTGCACATGCCTTTTGTTTGATCTAGCAATTGTTTCCCCTTCCTTTGCAGCCTTTGATTACACTTTTTAATTAGAAATGTGCAAAATTGGTTGGAGTTAGTATTTATGAGCCTCCTTAGTGTCTTGTTATCCTAGTAGTGAAATTTTATTTTATTGTTCAATTGTATACTTTGATCTGTTCCTAAAACAGTTGGTATCACATTCACAAACTATACGCGTTATTGTTAAACTCCCTGGACCTGGTAATCAATCTGTTAATCAGAAAAAAAAAAAAATCAGATTATATTCCTTTATGTGGAAGTTTCTTCTCTTACCCTTTTCCTTCTTTGTTACACTCCTGGTTTTCCTTCATGATTTTCACTTCTCTTCAATCATGTCTCACAGCCTATATATGCATTTGCCTCCATCAGAGAGAAAAAGTTAAATCATACTGAAAGCTTCAACTGGAGTTGGACTGACTTCATGTTGACAGAACATCTGTAATTTTCTTTAATTTTTACTACTTTGATATTTCTTCTAGTTTGGAAAATTCCTATTCCTTATTGCCAAAGGGATCATCATACCATGTTCTCTTCTCCCTCCCTTAGCTTCTATGTACTCAAGTACCATTTTGCTTAAAGATTTAGTTGAATGTTGAAACCATGGATTATAATAATTCAATAACCATGTTGCAGTTTTTTGTTGAGTCCTCTATTGCACTGAAATCAGACCACATGTTGTGGGCAGATGAGCTGTTTGTTTTAATTGTTCACATATTGTTGACTACTTGTGCATTTACATTTAACTAGAATTGTTTAGTTTAGCTAAAGTCATATGTCATATATTCATAAATTAATTAGGTTTAGCTGGAACTTCGTTGGCTAAAGAAGATAGCCAGCTCCAACCACTTCATGGACTCTTTCCATTGTCAGACTCAGAATGTACAGGATCCAATCTTAGTATAACAGTTGTTGGAGCTTCTGGAGACCTTGCCAAAAAGAAGATTTTTCCAGCACTCTTTGCACTCTTTTATGAAGATTGGCTACCTGAGGTCGGACTGGTTATATAGTGTTTAGTTTCACTTAGTAGTGATAATTAAACGTTTGGGAACTGAGATATCTTAGATGATTTAAATATTTTGGAACATTGTGTTTGAGTCTGTCTGGTTGTAATCTTTATGCAGAATTTTATTGTTTTTGGATTTGCTCGGACTAAAATGACCAATGAAGAATTAAGGAACATGATTAGCAAAACCTTAACATGCAGAATTGACAAAAGGTAAATTTCATTACAGCAATCCTATTTGGTATTTAAGGTTTTAAAAGTTGCTGGATAACAGGTAATTGATTAAATGCAATGAACTTTTTCTTTTCACTTTTATCTTTCTTAGGTCTATATCACCACAACACATTTATACAATTTAACTTTTATGTTATTGGGCTAAACCTTGCCTTATATTTTTCCCCTACTTCCCTTCATTTTATGTATATTGATACTAGTCTAAACTTGCAGAGAAAATTGCGAAGACAAAATGGATCAGTTCTTAAAAAGATGCTTTTACCATTCTGGTCAATATAATTCTGAGGAGCACTTTTCAGAATTGGATATCAAGCTGAAAGAGAAAGAGGTAATATAATACTATCTGCCATATTGCCCTGCTACACTGAGCCCTGTACATACATCAGAAAATAAAAAAATAAAACAATATTGAAGAACATTTTCCACCAGAAGTGAACACACTAAAACAAAAACACAAGTTGAATCATGTTGTCTGATATTGTATGCTATTTGTTTCTCAAATTTAAGATGAATGCTTCAAAAACTGAAATTCCCGTGAACATGAATTTCTTCTACTAGGCTGTGTCACGGTTACTTTCTAATAGTAGTCCCTCCCTGCTTCACAAAAAGGAACTCTAGTTGCTTTTTCATAAAATTAAATATTCGTTCATAGCCAGAGAGCTAAGTTTAATAGGGTGCAAAAGGCTTTCGGTCAGGTGGTGATTTGAAAATTAAAACTGTAGTTATACAAAAAAAAAAGGTTCTAACATTTGTCATAAAATTTAAGGCATTTTATGTTTCCATAACTAAAATTCTATTGTGTCATGCAAAGAAGATCAAATTCTTCATGTTAGCTGCTTGCGTAATAGCTGATCTACTAATTATACTGATATATTTGACAATGGTCTTTTCTAGGGTGGAAAATTATCAAACAGATTGTTTTATTTGTCAATACCTCCAAACATATTTGTGGATGTGGTGAGATGTGCTAGCCAAAAGGCTTCTTCCAGAGATGGATGGACAAGGGTTATTGTTGAAAAGCCATTTGGTCGTGACTCGGAATCATCTAGTGAGCTAACAAAATGCTTGAAGCAGTACCTCACTGAAGACCAAATATTCAGGTGCACTTGGTTCTTTTTTCTTTTTAAACAAGCTAAAATGAAAAGCCTGGACTCATTGGAAATTCTTTAGGATTGACCATTACTTGGGTAAGGAGCTTGTGGAGAATCTATCAGTGCTTCGCTTTTCAAATCTTGTTTTTGAGCCTCTATGGTCCCGGAATTACATTCGCAATGTGCAGATCATATTTTCTGAAGATTTTGGAACTGAAGGAAGAGGAGGGTGAGTACTGAGTAATTTTGTCATATACTTGTCTTGATGGTATTGCATAGAATGATAACTCACACGACTAATTGATCTGGCTTTGTGCTTTTCTTCAGTTATTTTGATCACTACGGAATCATTCGGGATATAATGCAAAATCATCTTCTGCAAATACTAGCTTTGTTTGCAATGGAAACACCAGTCAGCTTAGCTGCTGAGGACATCAGAAATGAAAAGGTAATACATATCTTTTTGTCTAGCAGAGTATACCTAAATAACATCATTTTATTTATGTTTAAATTCGGTCCTCCTACATATCCTATAATCTTATGGAAAAATTTTCAACTAATATTATGATGTTCAGTGATTACTGAGAATGGTTTTAACTCAGGTGAAGGTTCTGAGATCAATGAGACCACTGCAGCTTGAAAATGTTGTTGTTGGTCAATACAAGGGCCACAACAAGGGTGGAAAATCATATCCTGCTTATACGGATGATGCAACTGTTCCAAAGGGTAGTCTTACTCCAACATTTGCAGCAGCAGCTCTTTTTATAGACAATGCCAGATGGGATGGAGTTCCTTTTCTCATGAAAGCTGGCAAGGCTCTCCATACTAAACGGTACGCAAGTTTCTTCTATCTTCAGGTAAACTATGCCATTCAATTTGCTCTGCGCTGTTTGGAACTATTTCAAGAAAAAATTTAAATTTGTATCCAGTGCAGAAATCAGAGTACAATTCAGACACGTCCCAGGTAACTTGTACAAGAGGAATTTTGGAACTGATCTAGACAAGGCTACGAATGAGCTTGTGCTTCGTGTACAACCTGATGAAGCTATATATTTGAAAATCAACAATAAAGTGCCAGGTCTGGGAATGAGATTAGACAGAAGTGACTTGAATTTGCTTTTCCGAGCAAGGTGAGAGATCTTACTGTTTCAAAACTTGTTAATAATGTCTCTGCATTTCCTTCTTCATAATTATCCTTGGATATAACTACTGCTTGTGAAACATAGCTTAACAATCTTAAAAAAATTCATTTGCTAAGACTGGTCATTAATTGGAGGGAATACAAACGTATTTGATGTGGGCATTAATACGAATCTTTGATTTTCTGTGAAGATATCCAAGTGAAATACCAGATGCATATGAGAGGTTACTCCTAGATGCCATTGAAGGAGAGCGAAGGCTGTTCATTAGAAGTGATGAGCTTGATGCAGCTTGGTCACTGTTCACTCCTTTGCTAAAAGAACTTGAAAACAAGAAGATTGCTCCAGAGCTCTACCCCTATGGTAGCAGAGGACCGGTTGGAGCACATTACCTTGCTGCAAGGCACAATGTTAGATGGGGAGATCTTGGTAATGAAGACTGATAAATGGCAGAGCTCTCCCATGATCAAAAACATTCATTATCAATACCTTTTCCATCACATTATAGGACAGCTACACAGCTTGTCTCACTGATTGAACTTATATAGTTGCATCAAGTTCATACAAAAACCAAGTTCCCCTGATGTAGTTTACGGAAAGACTCGGGTATCAAATCCAAAGAGATGGGATGAAATTTTAAACGAATTGTTTGTATAGATTCAGTCGTAAAATATAGGTTTAAACCTCTTTTTGGTCCTTAAGTTATAAGCGGATGTTTAGTTTAGTCCCCGTTTTTAAAAATGTAAATCTTTGGTCCCTAAGTTATAAAAAATGTATCAAATGAGTCATTTTTTGACTTGAAATACTGTTTTTGGTTGTTTCTTAACAACTGCTACATCTTTAGATTGCTCTGATTTGTTTCTTAATAATAACAGCACTTTAGATTGCTCTTTGTACTTTGAACATGAACATCAAAAAAGGACTCATTTGATACATTTTTTATAACTTGGGAACCAAAGGTTTACATTTTTAAAAGCGGGAACTAAAGTGAACATCCGCTCATAACTTAGGGACCAAAAAGAGGTTTAAACCTAAAATATAGAAGCAAAGATGGGGGAATGATAAAATGAATTAAAATGCATGTAAACTAATATTTCTAATTCAAGGACTATTCCTAAAATGAGCTATCACAGAACAGTGTGCATATGCACTAAGTTGATGGCTAATGCATGATGAAATGATTTTAGACTTGTTAGAAAATCAGAATGATTACTTAAAACTGTTAGAATGATGTAATGTAATATGCCAGGATGCTTAGAATTATGAAAAACTATGCCGAATTACAAAATCTGAAATTGTTTGATGGAATGCTTGAATGAACATGTAGTTTTACCAAATAGTTTGTGAAAATGCTTCAATGAATTAAAAGAGCAGAAAATGAATATGCAATGAATGGAACAAGTAATGATGAATATGAATGGAAGATGCCATTTAATCACAAGAAATGCATCCAGAAACAAAAATCGCTAATTAGAAATGATAATCAAAGGTAGTAGTTCAAAAAAGACAAACTAGCATCTACCATGACTGCATAGCTTCAATTATTAATGAACACAAATGTAACTTCACTAAACACTCAAAATTATCAACATTATTGTATAGAAATAAAAAAAAAATGCATGGAAGATTATCAACGATTGAGGTTTGTGTGTTTTACATCATTCAAGGCCCATTAGCCGGTCATGGCCATGTATTATCTACCCACTTTTCCTACTACTCTTGTATGTATCTGTTTTTTTTTTCTTCTACCGTTTTTTAATGCATTTGAAATGTGATATAAGGTGGGAAATTTTCAAGAAAAAATATAAGAGTGTGATTGTTTCTCTTAAGAGAATAAGAATGAAGATGTCAGCAGTTTCTCAAGTCCATGTGCATGGAGGGCAACCCTTGGTCATGTCCTCCCTCTCTTCTCTCCTATTTTTCACCCTCTCTTATTTTTTAACTGGATTATGAGGTTAGATAAATAAATTTGTTTGTTCTTTTGATTCTTGTTGTGATTTATTTTTATTTATGTTTTTTGCTTCTTAATCAAGTAAAAGTAATGATTTTACATTATAGCAAGTTAGTATGATGTTAAATCTATAAAACATATCATCCTTTGAGTCTAAGGGTTTTTTAATTTTAATTGAGAATTTACTTTAATTAAAGTTGAAGACTTTAACCAGAATTAATCAAAAATTTACTTTGGTTAATTAAAAGAATAGATATAATTAGACATAGTAATATTTAATTGATAATGTACTTTGATTAAATTTACTATGATTAATAAGTTTTAAAAAGTTCTTGCTTTTAGTTTGAGAATGTACCTTGGATAAGAGTGAGAATGCCTACAACAAATTAATTGAGAATCTACATTGATTAATTTGAGAATCTAACACAATAATTAAGCAAACAATAATCTTAATTTTTTGTTTTACTAACCCTTTTATTTTTATTTCCTAACCTCCTCTCTATTTGGTTGACTACTATCCTAATAATACACAGAAGTTACTATAATTTAGTAATATTAATTTGATGGCGTCAAATGATTAATATTTTGAATAATTTGATTTTTATTTTCATTTATATATATATATATATATATATATATATATATATATATATATACTGGTATAGTCGCATGTCACAGTAACTCACGGAATTCTAGTCAATTTTTTTTTGGGAGTAATTGTTGGGTAAAAAAATTTTCTTATAAACCTTTTTGCACAGTATGATAGATACTGGATCAAAATTCAGAATAGGAAGAAAGACAAATTTTCTTATATATTGACTGAGTGTATCTCCACAAAAAAATTCCAAGGAAATACGAGAGATCCAGGCCTCAAGCCTTTAACTGATTGACTAATCATAGAATTAGTAACGAATAACAACTCAAGCATCTCCATTCAAGCAAATTCAGATCAATCTCAAATATGTATCTTCGAATATTTACAATGATACTTCTATTGGGTATGAAATGTAGAACCAAACAAGTTAACCAAGTACAAGGTATTGTTCAGCTTCAAACAACCAGACAAGTACCACCAACAAAGGTTCGATCTAATACAAAGGACTTAAATTCCACGATGTAACAAACTAATATTCGTATCTTCGTTAATAGAGACATCTATTGTCCACCTCATCTGGTATATGAAGTGTCTCGAACAAAATTACCTCTGATGGAGAATACCAGAGTTCAGCTACTTGTCTCATTTTCAGGATAGACGATGAATAATTTTTCTTTGTCTAACCCATCCGGCAAGAGTCGCCTCGCTTCCATCTCGCTATACAGAGCCAATGCCAACTGGTTTTTCCCACACTTATGAAGTCCATGATACAGCTCAGATAACGTGCTGGAATCTGGCCTCATCAATCTACCCAGCATGTCCCTCAAAACCTGCACAGCCCCATCGAAGTCCTCATTCTTGCAAAAAGCAGATATCAGCATCTGAAAAGTATGCTCATTTGGATTACAACCACTCCTCACCATGCTCCTATAAATAAGAAAGGCACGCTCAGAATTGTTCCTCACACACTGCCCAGTAATAAGAGCAGAAAAAGTACTCGCATTTGGAACCAGGTTCTCTTTATCGAGCTCCTTTACAAACCCTGCAGCCTTCTTTGTCTTCCCATCCTTACACAGCCCCAAAATCAATGCATTATAAGTTAATATATCAGCCTTAATCCCATTCCTCACCATCTCCTCGTAAACCTTCCCACCCATTTCACTGTCTCCAACCTGACCATACCCATGCAACAAAGTATTGTAAGTTACAACATTGGGGGTCACATTGGCAACCTTCATCTCATTGAAAACCCTATTCGCCTCATGCAACTTCCTCTCCTTACAAAACCCATTAATCAGAGTGTTAAAAGTAACCACATTAGCCTGCACTCCATGACCCCCCATCAAAGATTTAACCTTTAACGCCAAGCCAAACAGCCCCTTGTTACAATACCCCGAAATCAAAGTATTGAAAGACACAACATTAGGACTCAAGCCCATGTCCCCCATCTTCTGGAAAATCTCAAAGCCCTTCTGCACTCCCCCCAACATGCAATGAGCGCGAATAACCATGTTGAGAGTGTAGACGTTAGGCGAAACATAAGAGCGACGCATCTCCCGGTAAAACGACAGCGCGATATCTGCTCTGCGGAGGCGAAGCAGAGAACTTAAAAAGGCGTTGCAGGATTCAACGGTGAGGGAGAAGCCGTGTTGCTTCATTAGGGTATAAGTGAGGGTGGCGCTGCGGAATTTACTGGCGTGGGCGAGGGTTTTGAAGAGGGCATCGAAGACGAGAGGAGAAGCATTGCAGATAGGGTAGGAGTGTAAGAGAGAGTCGAAGAGGGTGTTAGGAGGGTGTGAAGAGAGGATTTTTGTGAGGATGGTTTGGATAGTTTTGAATTGGCGATGTGTGGCGAGGGTGTGGAGGAGGAACGAGAGGGTTTCGAGGTTGTGCGTGGATGGGTGGTGTTGGAGAAGCCATTGGGAAAGCTTGAGGGACAATACGTGGTCGTTTTGGAGGTTGAGGAAGAGGTGTTTGAGACGAAAGGGTGTGAGAACGGAGCACAAAGGATGTAGCTTTTCCCAGTGGGAGTTCACGACGTGACTGTGAGCGACGGTGATGAAGTCCAGATCCTGGCCTCGAGGTTCGGGAAGGGTTCGGTGAGGTATGGGAAGGAATGGCTTCGTTGCTGGGGTTCTGTGGGTTGCTTCGGTTATCAGAGTGCAAAATCGACGAACTTCAATGTTTCGCATTGTTCAATGCTTCTTCTCTCTCATTTTCAGGTGGGACATGTTTTTCTTTCGGAATCGAAATTGAATGAGCAGTGGGACCACATATGTTTAAATTAATGTTATTTTTGACACATAGGCAGTGTCAACATACGGGATCCTAAATCAAACTGCCCTAACTAACCATAGTCTCTCCGAAAGCTGTTCTGCGCCGCCAGCGGAGTGAACTAGAAAACGTAAGAAAGCGGTTCGGAAATTGGAAGAGGAAGATGGCGACGGCGCCGGGAAACCAAATGCTGGAGGGAGGAGGAGCGCCGCCGCCTCCTGGGACTGATATGACCGGAATATGCTTCCGAGACCAGCTCTGGCTCAACAGCTTCCCTCTTGATCGCAACCTTGTCTTCGATTACTTCGCCCTTTCCCCTTTCTATGATTGGACTTGCAACAACGAGCAACTCCGTATGCGATCCGTTCACCCCCTCGACCTCTCTCAACTTTCGTATGTAAAACCCTAAATCCCTTCTCCTTCCTTCTTTTTGATACTCTTTTAGGTTTCGTGGAATGTAATAATCGAATAATAGTAGTTCTGCTGTTCAGGAAAATGACGGGGACGGAGTATATGCTCAGCGAAGTTATGGAGCCGCACCTGTTTGTTATTCGCAAGCAGAAGAGAGATAGCCCCGACAAAGTTACGCCTATGCTCGCCTACTACGTCCTCGATGGTTCCATATACCAGGCTCCGCAACTCTGCAATGTTTTTGCTGCCAGAATTGTGAGTTCTTTCTCTGTGTATTACAAGTTTTCATACTGTTTTTAGGTTAGGGAGGATTCTTTTCTGTGAATAACTTGCTTGCATGACATTGAGAAGAAATGCATTTTTGTGATCGGGTGTGATGTAGAATGGAGGAGGAGTATGTTGAAGGAGTGATTATGGTATTTATGAAGAGAAACTTAAGAGATCTTTTATTATTTTGTGGGGGTTTAAAATTTTTCTTTTCCTTTTTGTGCAGGGTATCTAATAAAGGTTTATCTTGGATCGTGTTATTACTTCACTAAAATCATGATTTATCTAGGGTTTAGTTATTACCTTTGAGTTATGATTTCTCTTTAGGGGTTTAGACTTTTTGCATGATTGGTGATTTCTTTCTCTGAGAATATCTGAACATGAACCAAAGGAGCTCTCCACCTAAAGGAGTGTTTTAGATTTGTTTGTTAATGGAGGGAGTACTCTGACATGAGGAGTACTCGTGGTTGGATTGTGAAAATTAGAGAAAATCCTTTTCAGTCCTGAAACATAACGTTTTTGTTTTCTGTTCGAAGCTGTATTAGTTCTATCTGTTCTTTAGTGTTCAGGTTCGGCGTTTTGAACAGGAAGCACTACAGTTTTATACTTAAGGGCCTTATTGTACTATTTTTGTACAGTTTACTAGTTTTTCTTTTCGTCAATTTTTTATATTATTGGAGATTTGGTGTCTAATACTGGTTTTGTCATTGATCTTGCAGGGAAGGGCCCTTTATTACATACAAAAGGCATTTACTACAGCTGCCTCCAAGTTGGAGAAGATTGGATATGGTAAGTGCAGACTATGGCTGTTTTCTTTTCTTTGCCAGAGATTGTTGCTTACAGCAATGTTACAAAATCTGGATAAAAATACCGTATTGCTACACTTATATTCCTAGAATAAGCAATAATTTTTTGATATTACTATGGTATGCCATCGTTATTGTTTGATAAATTAAATAGAGTGAGACAACTCTACTGCTGAAGTTTGAATGGCCACTCTCGCAATTTGAGATTATTCCTCCCTAGGACATCAATTTTTTTACTTTCGAAGTGTTGTTCTATTTCAATTTATGTGTTCTGTGTAATCTGGTAATTATAGACCAGTTCTTGTGATAGTAATACAGTAACAATTTCTTTACCAGTTGGTTTCTATCATATTGAAACAATATAATTTATAGATCATATTGATCTTTATTAGTTATGCTATCAAGGACTAAGTGTATGGCATTAATCTCGAAGCATCACTTTCATATATTTATAATTGGAGGACTAAGGAACTATTTTTCTTTTAAAAAAATCAGGATGCTTCTATGCCTTCCTTGCTGGTTTAGATATAGTTTCTGATAGTTTTACTCCTATTTCGAAAAGCAAACTCCCCGTCTTTCTTTCATTTTACACCACAATTTTCCTGATTCCAAGGATTCTCTTTTGTACACTCTTTTGGACGTTATCGGCACTTAAGAACTTTGTAAACTATTAACATAGCTTATGAAGGTGACCAACCTTGCAATCTTGGCAGTTGCGAGATCTTTTGAATTTTTTGTCTTAATATACATTACATCAATAAAGTTGTCTAATTCAGAAAGCATCCAAACCTGCATGCTCATTAAGGGTTGATTTAGGCTGACAAAGATTTTCTGACGATTCCATGAGATTAGGGTTCTTTGGGTAGCTTGATTTGAGAATTAGGGTTGTTGTAAATTTGGGGATAAAGAGCTGAAGCGGGTCAACTTGAGAGAGAAACACTGAAATGATTTAAACTTTGTTTAAACATGAGTTATGGTGCACTGAATTACAATGTGAAACCAGATCTGTTTGTAGAATCTGTTCCAAAGGTGCAATTTGGTCTGTGTTTTTTATAATAGGTTCAGTTTTTCCTGGTATAATTCTGTTTGGTTCAATTATTCAGTTTCTTTTACCACCCTTAGTATCATCTAAGCAACGATTAACATCAGTATGTCACTATTGCAACTTTAAACCATCAGGAGATTCTGCCACTGTTATTTTACCATCTAATTTTTCATACCCATTTTTTCCCCTTACATATGTTCTGCCTGCTTGTAAGACATGTTTTGGGAGTTTAATCATAGAACTGTTATATTTCATACTTCTGTACACATTAACTAAATTGTGATTCTTCTAGCTGGGTCAGTGGATTCTGAAAATGAGACTGCATTGGTGGAGTCAAAGACTGCTAAGGAGACGATTGACATAAAGGAAGTTAAGCGTGTAGATCATATTCTTGCATCCTTGCAACGCAAGGTAAGTTGAAAAAGTACATCTTTCACATGTTTCCTTATTAAAAAACTATGTACAAAAACTATTAAAATTACTGGTAATATTTTTGTGTATAAAAAGTGGGTACAGGGGTTGAAATAAAATCTGTCTCAAAAATACGCCCACGCCCAATCAGTTCTGAGTATTTCTCCTGTCAAAAAACAGTCTGTGTATTATATCAAAACATGAAGCATTTACTATATTGAGAAGCCAAATGCACTTAATTTGAATAATTAAGGGCGGGTGGCATTAGCTTCACAAACCAAGAGCTAAAGTATCATCCCTTTCATTCATGGGTAACATGGTGATCATATTATTAAAGTCATTTTTCTTGCATTTCACGGGGCCTGGAGAGAAGTGCCATCAATAGGGCTTTCCTAACTCTTCCCAAAAGGAAGAACATGAAATTCTTATTTCCTTTCTATTGCAATGAGATTGGATCTATTCATAAAAAAAATAGAATGTTTGACTGATTAATAACTTGGATAATCTACTTGCAGAACCTAAAACTAATCTACTTGTATTATATAAGAGATCTGGTTCTTTTGTGGTGATGCACACATAGTTTAAACAAATAGTTGTGTATTGATTGATAAATTTGAACTGCTAACAATGTTGGAAATTTATCTCATTCTTCTCTCATCCTTTATTATTGGTGAGAAATGAGTATACTAACTTGCTGCCTGGTGCAGTTACCACCAGCTCCGCCTCCACCACCCTTTCCAGAAGGGTATGTACCACCTCCTACAGCTGAAGCTGAGAAAGGCACCGAAACTCAGGAAGCAGCAGAAACACAAGCTGCTACTGCTGATCCCATAATTGATCAAGGACCAGCAAAAAGAATGAAATTTTAATATTAAAGACATACTGCAATGGCTGTTGATATTTATACAGGTGAAGGAAATTTATATTGTTCCCAACATGCAGCCTTGCTGGAACAGTGATTAACTTGATGCTATTATTCTCTGGTCTCTACAGGCGATGCTCTTTTCCTGTCTTCGCCTTAAATGTAGATATATGATCACTGAAATAGGATCACACCCTTGTATTTTCATTCTAGACAATTTACTGAGCAATAGCAAATGTAAACGATTGGACATTTTCTATTTATTGCACATCCTAGTTTTACCTGAACAATATTGCGTCCCTTGGATTGAATTGTCTTAGATTCTCGATTATGTAGAAACTTAGTGAGCTGTGGAATTGCTCAATACAACCAATATTTTAGTACTTTTGTAAAATTTTCTTTTTTAACTTTTTTAAAATCCTGTTATATAAGTTGATTTTGTTTGTAAAGAAGGTTTAAGCTATCATGAATACTTATAAGGGAGAGACCAAGGAGAAAGACCTTAGCTTGTTTCAAGTCCAAAATATTAGAAATAGAATGGATGCAATAGGGTGATAGTGATTGGAAAGATATTCTTGAAGGAAAAGCGCTCGAATTCAGGAGTATATTGTTGAAGGAGTAAATTAAAAAAAAAAATGATGTAATATAAGTTATAAAATTAATAATTAAATTAATACAATTAATAATGATACATAAATAAATATTAAAATATGATAAACTGAAAATGGTTTGATATAATTTAATACAATATTATATAATTAGATAGTATAATTATATTAGATTATATAAAATAATTTTACATAAAAATAAAAAATTATGTTATAAAATTTAAAATATTTACACGTTGGGAAAAGGTGATGATGTGATGAATATTTAATTGTTGTTATTTTTGTTTAATGTTGTGTTCGTTTCAAGTGATTTTACTGTTTACAGACATTTGCGAGCGAAGAATTCAGCTTATTTCGTGTTCGTTTGTGCTGAAATGCTGCGATGGAAAAGCATTGATTTATGGGATTGCACTATTGAAACCATCTTCGCTGTTTCGGAAAGATTTGCGCTGATTTACGTGTTAATGATTGAAATGCCCTGCACTGTTATTAAAATTACTTTGTCCAGGGTAACATTTGAAATGTTACTCGATTCTTAGGAATCGATTCAAACAAGCATTGGCCATGCATAGACTGACTTTTCCAACTTGCTTTTGCAGCTCATTGTAGTGTGAGCTGGCGAGATTCTCTGGTTGACACAGAGGAAGAAGACGCTTGCTTGATGATGAGGAGACAACCCGATGAAGAAAATGAAGCTTGAAGCAGATGTATTCGGTTCCACTAAAAGTCGTATCCGGTTTCAACTTTGACAAGGATCTGCGAAGGAGGTGTATTCGGTTACAGCCTCGCATATCCGGTTCCAGCTTTCCCAAGATTTGCGAAGGAGGTGTATTCGGATACAACCTCGCGTATCCGGTTCCAACTTTCACGTGAAGGTGTATTCAGTTACAGGCGACGTTTTTGCGCACCCGCGTTCCTTGATCCGGCGCAACATGAAGGTGGTGGAGATTTGGCAAGCTGGTGGACCATTTGTGTGCTGTGTAGCCTAGGCAAGGTGGTGGAGATTCATCAAGATCATTCTGTTTAATTGGTATTATGTGTAATTTTTTTTGTTGACAGTGAAAGAAGTGTATCATGAGTTAGGCAGTGTAAGAAACTGTTGTTAACATGTTTTCATACCTATTGCATTCTTAGAATGGAGGAGGTTGTGGAGGATAAGGAGGTGAAGGTGAGGAGGATGAAGGAGGCGCACAGGAGTGGGAAACTGGTGTTCTGTTGCGGGGAGGTGCAGCAATATACGCTGGAGATGTTGATGCGGGCTTCGGCAGAGTTGCTGGGGAGGGGGAGTGTGGGGACGGCGTACAAAAGGGTGCTGGATTCGCGGTTGATTCTGACGGTGAAGAGGTTGGATGGGGGGAAGAGTGGGGAGAGTGATGGAGTAGTGTTTCAGCGCCACATGGAGGCTGTAGGGAGGCTTCGCCATCCCAATTTGGTTCCTTTGAGGGCTTATTTTCAGGCCAAGGTAGAGAGGCTTGTCATATATGATTATCAGCCCAATGATAGCATCTTCAACCTCGTTGACGGTAGCCACTATCCATTTGTTAACATCAATTTTAATTCAAATGCACTGTTTAGTTGGTCCCTGTTTGTATACATTTTTCTTTCAAGTAAAAAAAAAGTGTGAAATGAACCAAATTTCTTTTCATAATAACTTCATGCAATTTTCTTACTCTCGGAATAAAATTTTGTTTTCAAAAGTTTCAATGCATAAGTTGATTTTAATTTTCACAAGTTAGATTTTTTTATCCCTTTAACCCTCAGAACACCAGTGCTTCGACTTTTAAAAATAAATTCATTTTACTACATTATAATTTTTTTAATAATTAAAAAATAATTTTAATAATTATTAATAAATTTGGTTTCTTTATCATCACTTTTATATTTATATATAACATTAAAAAAATAACATTTTATATTACTTTAATAATTAGGAGTATTCTGATAATCTTTAATTTCTACCAATTAAACTAATTTTTTAAATATGTCACATCAATCAAATCTTACATTAATTCTCACAAACTTTACCCTCAAATCCACTCTCAATTACCCATAAATCCACTCAAAAAAACAACAAAAAAATTACCCTCAAATCCACTCAAATCCATTCAAATTATCTCCCCCAAATCATCTCTACCAAATCCTACCAAACAAACACACCCTAAGAGATATATAATGGTGATTTAATTAATTATGATTTCATGTTACTTCTTTCAAAAAGTAAGTTGCTTTGATGTTTGATGATGGCACCCTATCATTTTTTTCCTACACCCTATCACTTATTAAATTTATTTTCCAGAACACAATAAAGAATTTTGGAATTTTTATTTTGGAAATCACTACTAATGAAAAATCCAAATAGTTGTCAAATAAAGATAAAAGGTTAAGTCTGAAAATAATAGAAAGGTTTAATACATCATTTGGTTCCTACTTTTAGGGGTTTGGTTCAAAGTGATCTTACCTTTTAAAAAAAGTTCAGTAAAATCCTATATTTCATTAAAAAATGTTCAATCTAGTCCTTTTCGCTCACACCGTTAAAAACATAACGGTGCAAGTGCGCCAAACCTAAGTAAGATGTGGGTGAAAGAATTAAATGCAGAGAGAGAAACGTAAATGGTTGTTTGAAGAATTAAATGCAGAGAGAGAAACGTAAATGGTTGTTTGAAGAATTAAATGCAGAATGGCTTTATCACCCTATATACTATTCCACCCTATATCACCATATACCACCTAATAATGTACCAGTTTTATACACCTACCTCCAGATTCCACCCTATATCACCCTATATACTATTTCACTCAATAATAACTCAAAAATAATATAATTTTCGAAACCCATAAAACTATATATTTCACTGTTAGGATGACATCAATATAACTAAAACAAAGAATCCTTGCTTATTAACAACAAAACCGTGACCATTAGATAACCTCTGCACCTCTCTCATTAATCTTTATATCTTAAAAGAAAACTCCTTTAGCTTCCCCTATACCTATTTCATAGACCCAAAATTTAAAATCTGCATAACGAAAACCTTAGCCGGTAACCGTTCACCATTCTTATAATTCACCCATGCAACTCCATAATATCATTTGCGTACTTTACCTATCAACAAGGGACGTAGCAGCACATGCACGACAACAATTTCATGCACTTGGTATTAACCATATTATGATTTTCCTCCCAAGGTAGGTACCACAAAAACCATTAAATGCCAATATCAAGACCCTTTTTAGCTCTCTGGATTCCAATGTCTACACTATATAGGAAGAAAATATAATTTTTCTCTTCATCTTACCGTGGCCCCCACATGCATTAAAACTCTTCACTTGCAAAAAGAAAACATGCACTCTGTAGAAATTTTTGAAGAGCTCCAATACATTGACACGCTGATGTGGAGGTGACATTCATTTGACACGCTCCACGTCAGCTTTTCTGAACAATAGATGAGGTGTGTTAGAGGGTAAAATGGGAATGGGAATTGAAAAAATTTCGAAAATTGCAGTTGCCTCTTTTCGTTTATGTTCAGAGAGAAAGGAGGTTAGGGTTGAGTTGTGGCATTTGGGTTGTTCGTGAAAGTTCGGGATCTACGACAGTCGATGTGGTGGCCGCTAGGATTTGTGGCCGGTAGAAGTCGTCGGCAGTGGGATTTAGTGGTGGGTGGTCGAAGTTGTCGCCGTTGGGCATCGTCGCCGTTCAAAGTCGTGGCTGGTTTGAATCGACAGTGCTCCCAATACCGGTGGCCGTGGAGTTGAAGGTTATTCCCTTTTTGTGTCTTTGCTACTTAGGGGATTTAGGGGTTAGTTTTGTTTTGTTTTCGTGTATATTGGTTTTGTTTTCGTGTATATTGGAAGTGTGTGTGTTAGTGTTAGTGCAAATATGATAAATTAGACAATTTGGTAGTTGTAGTTGAAGGTTATTTTTTTTTCTTGATGATTTTATGTTTCTTTGTCGGTTCTCGGCTTGGAAGGGTAGATAAACGATTGTGAAACCTGTGACTGGTTAGAGAGACATAAAAGGAAAGAAAAGAAAAAGAGTTGGATGGAAGGAAGGAGGATTAGTTGAGTGTGTTGGTAGAAAGTAGTGGTGAGAACCTCAACGATCAGTACATATGGGCTTCGCTATCCTTGTATTTAGACGTTGTTTCTCTTGTAGCATATTGAATAATATTTCTGCATGATGTTATATGTTACATGTTGTTGAATTGTAATTGGATTGAAAGAGGGTGGTGTTCTGAACAATCTGATTGTATGAATGACTTAAATACTCCACACATACAGTGATGTTTATTGTATTCTTTTAAATGTGTAGGGTATATTGACATGGACTCAGAGGTTGATAAATGGTAAGTATGGTGTAATTGTTTGATTTTGTTATTCATTGTTTGAATTTGTTGTATTTAATGTACTAAGATTTGGTTTCATCTATTCTTGCAGGATCAAGTTAGAGTTAGACATCGAGTACAAACACAACACATACTTGAACTAAATAGTTCTCTGTCATCATTTCAAAAGGAAAGAATAAAGAACACACCCTTTAAATTTGTAGCTGATTTAGTTAACAATGTCGTCATATCTTGCCCAGTTCTTTTAGAATTAATTAGAAGGTGGGATGTTGTTCATAAAGGTTTTAGGATTAAGGAGAATGTAGTCCTTTTTACAATTGAGGATGTTTGTTTTTGTTTGGGTTTGTCCAATGTCGGTGAAACTATTAATCTCGAAAATGATCATGGTGGCATTGTGAATAACTTCTTTAAGGATGAGGACATAACACCTTCAACTATAATGGAAAAGTTGAGGGATAAAAAATTGAAAACCAAAAAAAGTGTTGACAATTATTGTAGGTTGTATCTATTGCTAACATTTGGTGTATTTTACTTCCCTAAGAATACTGAAGTGATCAACAATGTCCCTTTTAGCAAATTGGATAACATTGACGACCTACATATGTATAACTGGGGCAACGCTGTGTATAGTTCGGTAGTAGGTAGTTTGGATCGAGNAGCGGATAAATACAACTGTAGGACGTACAAACATGCTATACACATAAGTGGTTGTGCAGCAGTGTTACAGGTGTGTTATTTGAAATCTTTTTGCGCCTGTAATAAAGAAATGTTTATATTTTTGAATAGTTTTATAATCTTATTGAGTACTTTTGCAATTATGGGTTATGGAACACGTTAGTTTTGCAATTATTACGGATAAATGGAAAAGAATTAAATCAACTTTTGAACGCACTGAGGTAATTCCATTTAAATGTATATTTGTTATGTCAATTCCTTAATATGAGTTGTTAATGATGCTGAATTCTTACTTTTTTGAAGATCTTATGGGAGACAACTGAGGAAATGAAGGAAACCCTGCCTTCTGGGGAGAGAAATAATAAGTCTAATAACGACGATGATGACTATGCGAGAGTTGTGGAAGAGCAAAGGCTGTTGAGGACAATGGTGGATAACCATGCGGAACACATTCTACAATTAGAAAATACCATCAAACGTCTACAAGAAGATGATTTGAATGACATACCACCTTTTAATGATGGTATGGCGGGACGTTCGCCGGTTCAGAAAGGAAGTGAAATAGTCATTCACAATTTTGTGGATGGGGGCATTCATGGATGTTCCAAAAATGAGAACATTAATTTCTCAGCAGTATACAGAACTTGTACTTCAGTGCTTTGTGATGATGGTCCTGAGTAAGTTATACAAGGAACAATGTTTTTGTCTATTTTTATATTTACATCATTTGTGATTAATAATGTGTTTGAATTGATCGTAATCATGAACTTAGTTTTTTTTACAGAGTACTTGTAGAAGTGTCAAACAATATATTGACCAGAGCAGACTTTCAATGCTTGAAACCGCGTGGAAAGATTGATAACATGGTAACTTGATTGTGAAACTTGTATTATAGCAACCAATTCTGTGAGTCTCTAACTTTGATTTATTTTTGGAATAGGTTATGTTGTTTGCTACCGGGATGATAGTACATAATGAAATGAAGATGTGAGGATTGATTACTCGATGTTGTTTCAATCCGTTTTTTGCGGTAAGGGTTGTTATCTATTTACTTCCATGAGACTGTTTGATTGGTTTGTATATTATTGAATCCAATTTTTTGGTGCCATTATTGTTTGGGATATACGGATATAATTGTATGATAAAATGTTACGGATATAATTGGTGCCATTATTGTTTGTAATATCCATTTCTTCACCACCTTTTTCAATTTCAGGTTTCCCAACAACACCAGAGAATATGTCAGCACTGTTCTCTGATTTCGACTTCCGACCATCATCATCCTCCAAGACAAAACCGTTCTCTGAGTTTGACTTTCCAACACCGTAAACGACTATCTGATTACATTTCTGTAAACTTCTGCTCCCAAAATCATCAACTAACATGTAATCTTCCTTTGAATTTGAGTTTCCACCTTGTACACCTGATAAGTCATCACCTTTCTCTNCTTGTGACTTCTTAAATGGACTTGTGGCATCAGACCCCTTTCGTTGCATCTTCTTTGAATGACAAATTTGTAGCTTGTGTACAACTTCCTCAAGAAGTGCAATAGAAACNTCTTGCTGAACAATAATAGAACGNAAGGCCTCATTTTCTGCAACAATGTGAGCATACNATGGCCTACTCAAGTTGTCTTTCGCACTACCATTGTGATGAGAATGTAAAGCTTCCTTAACTATTTCAACATCCATCTCTTCTTTGCTTACATACACCTCAGTAATGACCTACACAAAAAATAAAACAATAACCACAAAAATGATATCAAAACTAATATAAATTAAATAACAAGTAATTACTATAACGTATTTTAGTCTCACTTCATTAGAGGAAAATGATTTTTCAACTTCTGCTTCACCGACTTTAACTTGCATCCAAAGAAGGATTCTAGGTATGCAACTTTTTGTTTTACCNAACTTNTTCTGAGCAAATAACACATGTTNCATTGCCCACATCTGATACATACAAAATTGTTTTTTAGATAACTATAATATCAAGAAATAAAACAACTTTTGTACGTAATATGAAAATATACCTGTAATGCAAATACACAACCAACCAGATGACAGTGTGATCTTTTTTGTCTCTTCTGTACACACAAAGCAGCATCACANAAACTNGAAACNAGGTACTCATAAATAACACCCCCCAATTATATTTACCAAGACAAGATAAGTCATCTACTAATTCAAATAAACCTAAATGTACTTTTCCACCTCTATTTGGAAACAAGAACTCACTCAAGCCTAGCAGTATATATAACCTACAAACATCATCCACTTCATCTCCTTTCAAACGATTTTGAAGTTGTTCATAAACATTTTCGAAACTCACATCACTTGTGTCAAACAACCTCCTACTATGACAATCAACTTCGTCTTTGAACAACTTAAACATCTGTCCATTGACCCTAACCCCCAAACATAAGCAAACATCTAACTTGGTGAATGGAATAAAGACACACCTAACTTTAAACCCACCCCTCCTCTCTAACCATGTACTACACAATTGTAAAAGTAGATTCCTACACATTTTGATATCCACATCAATGGAAAGTAGCCATGCGAAAGGAGTTCTTTGTATGCATGTCTTTTGCACATCCGTTAGTAAGGTGTTGACATGTACCAAGTATTTTGTCTTGCATGAATGTCGGACATAAACCTATAAATAAAAGACATCAATCGAACAAGNCAAACAAACAAGTTCTAAAATAAACTGAAATCGCTCAACATATTATAATTTGCATTTTAACCTTCTTTTCCATAAGGACTTTTCCTAGTATCTCTTTGCTTGCTTTTATTGCATGTCCACAAAAACAATAACTAATACTTGAAGCAATAAAGACTTCTACTACCAATGACAATAAAGTATAAGGGCATGATATATCACACAACTTTATACCACACTCAAATTCAACAACTCAAATCCATATACCATGAAAGTACAAAACCACCAACTATACACAAACCATGCTTCAGGTTCATCTAAATACACAATTTTCAGTGAGAATGTACTTACAGATTTTCAGTGAGAATCTACTTCTCGGGTTCTCTATTTCCTCCAAATGCTACTATTGGGTTCTCTATTTCCTTCAAACAATACTTTTCGGTTCTGTATTTCCTTCAAACACCTCTCTCGGGTTCTGTATTTCTTGAAACACCACTCTCGGGTTCTTTTTTTAATGAAATCGTCTTCGACTTCTCCCTCACAGCAAAACCATCCACCCGCTCTCAACGCACACACGCCACCACACCGTCCTCTTCAATCCTGTCGTCTTCGACTTCTCTCCCAACGCACACACGCATCCACCCGCTCCCAACGACACCTTCCTCTTCAATTTCTCTACCCTTCGACTTCTCCCCAACGAACCAACGCACAATATATCCTCTTCAAACCCTAGCACAGTTCTGCGAAAATGGGAACTGGATATGCGGCTTCAACTTCTCTGGTTTACTCCCAAACCCTAGCAGCGTGACAATGGGAGGTGTAGTTCGAAAATGCGAAACTGATTTCGGAGCACAGCTAAAATGGAAACTGATTTCGGAGCAGAGCGAAAATGGGAAATTGATCGCTGTAGTTGATTTTGAAAATGGGAAGAGGGCTGTAGTTGATTTTGAAAATGGGAAGAGGGCTGCCAAATGAAACGAACCGTATCATTAAAAATTGGGAGAAGACATTTCTACCCTTCACTGGAGATTAAAAACTGGGGCCCACGGCGTGTCATTTGAGTGTCATCTACACTCACCGTGTCAAAGTATTATTTTTTATTTTTGAACAATAAATATATGTTCTCATGATATCAACTTGTAGTATAATATCTAGGAAATATACTCTTTGTATTTTTTCTGGATTTACTTTCCAGAACACACAAATACACAGACAACACTTTAAACTCTCAAACTTACACAACATACAACTCACAAAGTACAACCCATTTTCTCTCCTTCTCTCATGGTGATGCACAACTCACAAACAAACACATGACTCAATAATACATGCAGCAGCTCCACTCTTTCTCTGGTTTCTCACGATGGTGAACCTTTCTCTCTTTCCCACACAAATAACTCTCATAAAGAACCATGACTTTACCGTACACACTATTGGAGACCCTTTCCTTTCTTTCTCTCACAAAATCGTGAGGCTTATCTCTTCTTTGCATTCTACTACCCAATCCCACGGTGCACACACTTACAAGTGTGCCATGCTTCTTCTCTTGCCATAAGGTGCCCATTTATCATAAACAAAAGTGTAAACATCCAAATATGGTGACTGTTTTAATGCTCAATTTCGGTGCTCACATAATTACATACAAACAAAACATTTCCTAGTGCATGGGTCCAAACAAATATTTAAAGTTTACCCAACACACTTATACCATTATGTGATGACAATACATTACTCAATATTTATACCACTTCCATACATTTAATACCCATCAAACATTCCATGCAATTTCAAAATAATAATTTATTATATCCATAAACCCATGTTGGTATCTCAATTGAGAACACAACCCATCACTGATGTACTTTATTGTCATATTTCGCTCATACAACACGTCAACACTTCCTACTCTTATTTACATTCTTAACCTAGCCAATCCACGACTACCCTTCAAAGATTCACGATATGCACTTATCCCTTACTACAAAACCACATGCACTGTAATCCTTCAACCCGTGCATTCATATTCTGGGAATAACATCCCAAACCATTTTTTTTCCTTAGTAACCCACAACCTTCCAATTGGGTATACTATCTATCCACACTGTTTCTCAAGATTAACAAGTTTCAAAGGAAACACATCATGCTCAATCAATACACCAAAAAGTTAACTCCCCTTACCTGGGTTTTCGAGTGAATTCTTTAAAGGCCCCTTGGTTCCTAAAAACTCCCGTGACTACAACAAGGGCCCCTGCACAACTCCTTGGTACTCACAGTCTTCTCCCTATTACTCATTACGCTCATGGTGGAGGACAAAAAGTGGTGGTTTCTCTCTTGCGCACTCTCTCGAGTTGTTCTAGAATGTAGCTTAGGATTGCTTCTTATTTCGCACATAAACCGTCGGAGGCCACGCGTTCTTCCTCCCACACTGCCGCCGTCGTTGAGGATACACAACAAGTGGCTCCCCCGCCGTCGTTGTCATTCTATCATGATCAGAGAGTGATTTTGGACCAGGTTGAAAGATTTGCAAATGGAGTGGTTGTTGAGATTTGTACCTAACTTACGTCATTTTATTTTTTTTAAGATATTTACATAGTGCAACCTCTTCAAATGTGCCACGTATTCATCAAATGCTACGGTGACATTTGTACCGTCATGTTTTTAACGGCGTGAGCGAAAAGGACTAGATTGAACATTTTTTAACGAAATATGAAACCTTAGTGAACTTTTTTAAAAGGTATGATCAATTTGAACCAAACCCCTAAAAGTAAGGATCAAATAATGTATTAAACCTAATAGAAATATATTAAATGAGTCTAATAACAACAGGTAAACTTGAAAATATTTTAATTATTTTATATCGTTATATATTTTCTCTTTTTTAACCTTAAAATATAATAAAAAAAATATAAAGTATATAAACTTAAAAGAAAAACATCTCTTTATATAATGACTTTTTTTCACAGACATAGAAATAGCCCCTTGTGAATTCTTTTAACCAAATATAGCTCATTTCTAGAAGATAGTTTAATTTTTGCATGTATTCTATCACTGATAACAGGTACTGAATATTATAAGATGATAAGAACCTCTTATTATATTTGGTGTGGTGCATAATCTTATAATCAAAAGCTGGAAATATTAATTTTTGTGGTGTATATATATCTTTGATCTGATGCAGGAAACTATCTTTATGATCTTCTGCAAATTGTTCAAACAGCTTCACGTGTTTGTCTTATTAGGAGTTTCGTTTCAGTGACACACTCATAAGATTTGACATCATGCTGGAAAACCACTTCCATCACCAACTCACAGCTAGCATATTTCATCTTTTCTGAAAGTGACACAATACTTAATATTTTCAACTTGACCTTTCTGATATGCATCAGTTACTGCATGGTGGAATCCAACATATATATATATATATATATATATATATATATATATATATATATATAGCTGCTATTTTAAGCCAGAACAGTAATCCATTACTCCAAGCTTTTTGTGATTGAAAGATGATTAGGAAAGGAGAAAGTGACCTTCTTTATATTGAGATGAATTTCAGAGATAGAAGAAAAACTGAAAGACAGAAGATCGAGTTGTTTGTATCGAAGAAAATAAACAGAGTAATAATAGTATGACATACTTTTGCATTCATTTAACACATAATATAAGGGTAAAATAGTTCAAAAAATGTAAAATTTTATAGTTTTTTAAGAAAAAAATTATTCTTTGACACACTTAAATAAATGTAAATTATTCTTGTATTCTGTGTCAAATGAATGTAAAAATGTGTCTGGTATTATTATTCTTTCAAAAAAGAAGAGAGTAAAAAATAAACAAGAATAATATCAGATGAATGTAAAAAATTTAAATGTGTAAAAGAATCATCTCCAAATAAATAATCTATGGGTGTTGCTCCCTCTATCTCCCCAAGTGGGACTTATACCTCTCCACTATTTTAATTTATTTCAAAAATATTCTACACATCCCCACTATTTTCTTTTATTCCAAAAATACCCGACACCTCCCCACTATCCTTAATAATCTTTCTCTTTCTCTCTCTACATTAATGGAGCATTTACATGGCTCATTAATGGACCACTTACATGACTCAAATTTGAACTTGTAATCTTAAATAAGTTTGATTCAATCTTATTTTTGTTGTTGAATATATTTTTTTCTTTTCGAATTACATAATAAGTGGTAAAATTTTATTCTAAATTTCTAGAAAAATGTTTATATATATGTATTTTTTTTACATATAATNTCTATAATTTTTAACATAAAATTCAAAGGAAACTTCAATATTAGTACTT